>NC_141607.1:19501272-19801272 GCF_047967505.1 Dipteris shenzhenensis
GCTCAATTGGGTGACCGACCCAGTCCGCCCAAAACGGTTGATGGAGGTCGGTCCTGAAATAGGCCACCGACCATACGATAGAACCGGTGCGCAAAACAGAGCAACTGAACTACGGACACCATTCAGCCCAGAGCCATCTGGGATCATCTGAGGCTCCAAACGGGCCCTGCAACCCAAGAGTGGGCTGCCTCAGGAAATGCTCCGTCTACCCTCAGTGCGGTCAGTCAAGGGATGCCTTCCCACACTTGTATGTAGCCTAGTTAGCGGTGTGCCAACTCTATCTGAAGCCGTCCAGCCATCAGGCCAAACATGGCCCCCATCTGGTGTCCAAACTAGGACCTACTGGATAACCGAGCTACTCAAATGCCTTCTCCTCATATGGGGGGCTTACAAGTAGAGTTAGCTGGTTCCCGCATATTTACACGAGAGTGGAGCATTGATATCTAACATAATTTGCAACCCAATATCTCATCAGTGGACCACGTGAATGAGCCCCAAGATCTATCAAATTTTAGTTGGCCAAAATGCAATGAAGAAAGTTTTGTAGATGCACGTATCAATGCTTTTGCAATGCGTTTGCTTGCATTGCCAAAGAAGAATTTACGTGGGGAGGAGAGCATTACAAAAAATTTGGACTGGAGCCCTTGGGCAGGTGACATGGAAGAATAAGGTGAATAAAACCCAATAGAATATTGGCTGGTGGAGGGCAATAGAATATTAGAAGTGGCATGACTTCTCTATTTCTTTATTCAATGGCCCAAACAATGATGTGGAGCACCCATTTGCTACCTCAACTCTCCCATCACATTTTTAAACTGTAATCAAAGTGAAAAACCTAGTTTCTCAACCAAACTTGTAGCATTTGACCTAAAACCAAATCCTCCCATCCAACGACCACACTCATTCATTCTCTCTCATTCCTCTTCCTTCCTCCTCATCTATGAGCAGCATTTTGAATTTTTCTTTGTTCCAACCCTCTTTTCAAATTTCTTGCTAGCTCCTAAGTGGGAAGCTTCTTTCTCTATTCTCCCTCTCATGGGATGGACTCTCATGCCAAAATCTCATCACTTCTCTTCTCTATTTCAAAACTTCCAAGATTTTTGAATGAGATTCAACCTACCTTCTCCTTTTTCTATTTTGGGCACTTCTCTTTCAAATCTCACCACTTTCTCTCTCATCTAAGATTCTCCCACGATTTGAAATCATTTCATTCCAGAAGACAAGGCAATCAATGTTCTGAGTGAGCTTTGAATGATGTAGGGTGTTTGGAGCTTAGAAGGAGCTACTAGACAAGATTCTTTGAGAAAGGATAAAAGAAGATTGATTTTTAGGCATTGCAGTTTGCTGATGCATGAAAATCTATCTTTCTTTTGCCCATCTCTCAATACTAGTCACTTTCCTTGATGTAATCTCTAAGGGTGCATAATTTCAAACCATTTGTGAAGGTTTGGGGTCCATCCAGATAGCTTGTATGGAGGTTCATGTGAGAAAATCTTTGGAACAATGCAACACAGTGATTATGATGAGATTTGTTTGTTAATGATGTAACTTTGAAGAAACAGTTAGTTTGTAGTCCATTTTGTGTAGTTGTGTCGTTTTGTTTTATTACATGGTTTGAAAACGTTGAAAGATTTGTTTGTTTTGTAAGAAATTCCATAAGAAATGAGTCTTTTCCACTCTTACTATCAATAGTTTTCTACAGAATATTGCTTGAAATAAATTTTGAGATGTTTGGGAGCATATAATTTGTTTTGAAGCAAGAACCATCAACTTCATCATTCCTGGAACACATTTGGGACCATTGGGAGAGACAACTTTGATCACATTTTTCTTTCAAAGAACCTTGCTCCAAGAATCAGGTACTATTCATTCATGTAGTTTTAGAATGTTTTTAGTTTTCAACTCAAATCAGGGTCTATTAGAGCAACTTGCATGGAGATTCAGGTGAGAAAACCTTTTGAACAATGAAAGACAATGAAAAAAACGAGATTTTATGATGCAACTTTGAAGAAGCAGTTAATTTGTAGTTTGTTTTGGTAATTGTATTGTTTTCTTTTAATACATGATTGGAAGAGGAAGAAGGATTTGTTTGTTTTAAAAGATACACTCTTACTATTGAGGTTTTTTACAGAAGATGGTTTGAAATAGATTTGGAGTTGTTTGGAAGCATATAATTAGTTTTGGAGAAAAATCCATCAACTTCAGCATCCTGGATTACATGATGGACCATTGAGGAGGACAAGTTTGATCACGTTTTTCCTTCAAAGGTCCCTATGAGGTATTGTTGATTCACATAGTTTAATAGTGTTTGATGATAAGTAAATGTTTTTTTGAATTTGTAGATTTCAATCGTTAGATTTTGCATGCAATTGGGGTTTTCATTTTTGCTTGGTTTGATACTTTTCTGAAACATGTCATGTTTGTATATTGTCTGTTGATGTTGGGAAAGTGCATGAAATCATGCAAGCCACTCAGAATTTAAAAAAAGGTGGATATCCATTTTCAAATAGATGCAGAGAATGCACCATTTTTAAAGAGGAATGAATCCTCCTTAGCAAGTGAAAGTAATTTAGTAGCTCTTCGAAATCAAGGAGAAACACATATGGATTTGTAGTTAGAAGGGAAAATATATCCAGTAGATCCACAAACTTGTCAAACTCCTCAATTCCATGGATTGACCAACTTAATAAAGTTCGTATGTAAGGGTGAGAATGGTTTGTTAGGATATTGTTGAAGGTTGATTGGTCATGGAGCAAGTAGCCTTCACAACCAATATCAATATTTGCTTAATGAAAGAGACAAAAGGATCACAATGTTGGAGGCTTGGAATCAACATTTGGTATCATCTATGCAAGCTACAAGTGTTCAAATGTCTACATATGATGGCATAGAGAAGAAAAATCAAGAATTATAAGTAAAGGTTCAAACATTAGATGCTTAATTGGGAGAGAGAACTATAAATGCAATTCACTTACAGATGCAAAACATAGCTATGAAGGATGAGATTAAAAAGTTAGAAAAAACATTATCATTTATGAAGGATACTCCAATGGGTCCAAGACTAGGGTCCAAGACTACGTAAGAGGAAATTGCATCCAATGGATGAAATATCCAAGAAAAGTGGTTACTAGAAGTGTCGAGTGAGAGCTTGTAGGAGTGTTTCAAAACTCACGTCTATCCATGATGAACACTATGGTGCTATGGGTGAAGTGTTTATGAAAAAAATGTTGGAGTATGTTATACAACATCCAAAATTCAAAAGTCTAAAATCGGAGATAACATCTGAGTCAATGAACAAAGTTATGGAGCATTCAATGCAACTAGTGCACAGGGAGTTTGTGATAGTGCAGGGATAATTACAAGGGCATATAGGCTCATATTTAAGAGCTTAAAAATAGCATGTCTTTCTATGGGAGAAAAAGTTAAAGCCCCGCTTCCTAAACCGATTGATGTTGATAAGGCGAGGCATGCACTCAATTTGGACGTACTTGATTTAGTTGGTGAGCCCCAGGATGTATGTAGTACACTAACTTTGAAAACAAAGGCTGGAGTTGGAATTGACAGTCAACAATAACTTTATGATGGATGTTCGAAGAGTTCTACAAGCCATGGTGAAGTTTTATTGATATGCCTATGGAGGAATACAATGGTAATCTAAAGATTGTACTAAATCTTAATGAAAGTGAGGTGGTCAAAGGTCAAAAATTAAAAAGAGTTAGTTTGACAATGACAAATAGAATACTGGACCTTGAAGTTGAGCTTAATGATGCAAGATAATTCAGATGCAATCAAAATAGGAGATTTGGTGGTTGCTGCCTTTGAGGTATGATGGAAATTTGAATTTTAATGCAATAATGTAAAAAGACTTAGAATATTTTGAAATCACATGTGAGTTTTTTTTTGTAGGTGCCGAAGGAGTCACATTCAATTTTGAAGTGGTTTTTTGACCAAACCAATATCCCAAGTGTGATCAAAGGCCATAACAATGGTGAGCTACTTGAAGTTAAGGGCTATGGATCCTTACCGTGTAGAATGGCATCTAGATATTGCTGACCTCAAGACTATTAAATGTATGTTTAATGTGGCACATGGAGCAAATACAAGGCATGCTTGTCCACTGTGCATGCAAACGAGAGTACTTGCAAAGGGTGGTAAAAATAATCAAAAGCAATGGGCCTCTGAACTTGTAGAGATATATCAAACTAAGGCACCAAATAGGGATGCTGCTCCAGGGAAAGATCCATCATGGAGCCCAATTCTTGAAATTCCTCTTGAGTGAGTACACATTTGTGCACTTCATGCTATTGTGAGAATAATTGAAAAGTTGGTGCATCTGTATAGCATTGATGCATATAGCTTGAAGCCCTAACAAGAGAGTGAGAGGATGATTGCAAGAATTCAAAAGGTTCTTTCAGATATGGGACTACACTCTGGGCAAGTAAAGATTACAAAAGATGAGAAAAGATCTGGAAAAACAGGCAATGTTCCTTGTAAGACATGATTTGGTGGTGTTAAGGCTTTAAAATTCCTTTCTGCAAAGAAGAAGAATGATAAGCTCAAACGTGCTAATGTTTTTGATGCATGGATAAAGTTACACAATGCCTATTGTGAACGAGGGGGGGAGGGACAAAAAAGATTAGAAAAGGTGCAAGTGTGGCTAGCTCTTGATAGCTCGGTACCTTTACTACAACAAAAAAGATTCGAAGATGATGATGCGCAGTGTTTCATCAATGCTGTAAATGACTTTAGCTGGAATATGGAGATAGTTTGGGGAAGGAATCATTTCACAAAGTACATGGTAATCTCTAACTTGGTCATTGAGATGTGCATATTGAGTGGTCCTATATTTACTAATTTGTTTGTCTATTTGTGGCAACACATTTTATATACTCGTGCACCATACATGGCATGGAATTATGGAAGCATCAAAGTGTGGTCCACTCAGGGCATGGAAAGATTGCATTGGCAAGCACGTTGTGCATATAATAGAGCAACCCAACATGAGGGTGGTAGAACTAAGTCAATCCTAATGGTTCAATTGGCTCAATGATAATACAGGCATATCAAAATAAGAGCAACTGAAACACTAGCATTCAAAGAGTCCTTAGTGTCCCATGCATGCAAGATGCTAGTGCGGAATGTCAAAGAAGAATATACAACTCATAAAATGCAAGACAAAATCATGCAAGGTGGCATGCAGCCCATCATATATAAGGGTGCATATGGGTGGAGATAGATGAAAATGATGGTGTAGACTCTTCCAATGTGGATGCCCATGCATAAGTTTCAGAATTTCTTTGTAATTTTAGCTATGTGATTTGCAGTAAAGCCAACATATAATGGCCATGAGTTGCAGTACAAATGATAAATTTTGAGTTATTGGATTTTAATTATAAGTATTTAGCTCAAGGTTGCACCAATTTTACTTTTTTTAGAGTTTTTATTAAAACAAGTATTTTTAATAATTAGGGTTTTGGGCCCTATATAAAAGAATGGGACCTCATTTTCATTTCATTGTTTAAAGAGCTCTCCACTCCCACACCACCTCCCACTTGCCCCTAACATTTCCACCCTATCTCTCGCAACCTCACCCTTTCTCTCGCACACTCTCTCCATCCCCCATGGCCAGGCCCAAGGTCAAGGCACCACGGAGACTAGCACAGCAAGACCCACCTCTAGACTTAGAGATAGAGAGTGATAGCGTCCCACCCTCTCCACCTGATGATCCCCATTGAAGGGAGAAATTGCTAGTCCGAAAGCCAGACAGGGACCAAGGAGCAGGCCCATAGATAGAGGGACAGAGGAAGGCACAAGAGGATCATTATGCAGAGGCCGATGACTCAGAGGGCACAGAGGAGGAGTGCGAGGAAGAGGAACAATGAGGGAGAGGACACCGAGCTCTAGGTCCAAGGCAAAGAGGCCCTCAACATCTAGGAAGAGGCCCTCCACATCAAGGGCAAAGAGGCCCTCCTCCAGTGAGGTGATACAGATTCAAGCCAGGGATGATGACACTTTGGGATATGAGAAAGTTTCAAAAGTCCATGGATTTGCTCATCCCAATGGTGAGCTTTGCAAGGGTGGTACGCAAGGTCATGCAGGACCTCAACAAGAGCTCAATGTTTTGGTTTTATAGGGGCAAAGTTGTGGAGGCTCCCTGGTGTATTTCTAGAGATGCCTTGCTTGCCATGTAGCATACAACTGAGGCCTACCTAGTAGACCTCATGGATGACACCCAGCTGGTTGCCATCCATAGGAAAAGGGTCATGGTGATCGCCAAAGACATGCAGTTTATTGTTCATTTTAGGAAGCCCAAGGGCACTAATAAAATATATTTTTTTGAATTGTCTTTGTATGTGCAATCTCAAATTTATGTTCATTGTACTTGCAATCTATTAATTTACTTACATGCAATCTCAATTTACTTACAAAAGACTTTCTAATGACATATACAATAGCAAAATGAAATAATAAACATCAAATCTCGATAGAATATGCAAAAGGAAATAATACTCAATTTTACTTAACATGGAAAAGGAAACAATGTTCCGTAGCAGGAAGAGAAAATAATTTGAAAATGGTATTCTTTATTGACATAGAGTAGTATTACAAAGAGCACCCACTTAAACGCACAAGCTACTCTAGTCTATGCTTCTTCCTGCTTGGCTTAGATCCCTTTTTTGCTTGCTGAAGTAGAGAGGGTTGCACAATTTCATTCTCTATAGCTTGGGGATTTGTAATGCCAACTAGCCCTACAACAACTATGATACTATGGAGAGAATCAGATTGTGTGTTCGAGAACAAAACTATGCCTAACCAAAACAACACGATCTATAGTAGGATGCATGGGCCTCATCTTCACCATCCGACTGAGTACCCTGAACTTCATGATATTCAACTTTCCATCCGGCGATAATTTTCAATGGAACACCAAAATGTGTTGAGCCAATCTGTTGATGTAGTGGCTGATCGAAGCCTCCCCCCCACCAGAAGACCCTCTAGTTCCACACTTGTGTCTAGTATATTCATCAACCCATAAGATATCCTGCAACGAACATGATTATATAAATTAATAAAACATCATTTTTTAGGAATTAATAAGAATAAGGGTTTTTTTATAGATGAAAAATAATATGTTTTAAAAATCATATTTGGGAGGCCATTGAGACATCAGTAACCATGTGCATGATTTATATGACAAAAAACCCCCTGCAACCCCCTGTAGAAACTGGGCTCTGGTTGCACGATGTCGGATTTAGGGCTTGCAGAAGTTTTTTGTCACACAAATCATGCAATGGTTGCTGATGTCTCAGTGGCCTCCCAAATATGATTTTTTAAACATATTATTCGTGCGACCAGACCCAATTTTTGCAAAAATTGGGCTCTAGTCACACGATGTCAGATTTAGGGTTTGCAGGGGTTCTTTTGCATACAAATCATGCATACAGTTGCTAATGTCTCAGTGGCCTCCCAAAAGTGAATTTTTAAACACATTATTTTTCTATGTTACAAAACCATAACCCTAATTTTTTTCACAAATGGAGTGGCAGGGGCAAGTAGATGTGGCAGGATGTCTTGGGTTTAAAATCATTAAATTTGTTGGATTTTGTACCCTAAACCCTATTTTTTATTCCCTACTAGTTGAAGACAAAGCAATGATTTTTGTCGCTTGCTAAAATGGAACCTAGAATTATATCGATGATTTTGAATCACATGATGAAGCTGGCAAAGCTACATACCTTTTTTGCCTCATCGTGGACTGCATTAGCTATATAGTGTCCAACTGGACTCCCTTTTGTGGTTGGCCTTGAACTTCATGTTGGATTGAGGTGCCAGCTTCTTCATCTCTCTCCCTAAACAATTCCCTCTGCAAATTTGTTGGCTCTATCCCATGGCTTCTGCAAGAAGAGCAGGGTATTCTCAGTATGTAGGGGTCGGAGGCTTTTTGTCACCTACATATATTTTGGTGGTCGTTTGTAGTATAAAGTTAGCTACGGACCTCGGGTCGTATTCCGGTGAGAGACATAGGCTTAAGTGTGGTAAGCAAACATAGTGCATGCATGTGTGAAAGGGATGTGCATCATCATTATTGGGTAGTGGGAGTTTGAGGGTTAATAATAGGTTTATAGTTTAAAAGGAGGTTCCAAGGTTTAGAAGGAGTTCTAGGGATTAGAAGAGTTTTAGGGTTCAGAAGGAGGATCCAAGGTTCAAGGTGGAGTACATGGCGGAGAACTTGTCTCCCTCGTAGATCATGGAGGTCAAGGATGTGGGGGTTAAAGGTCATTGTGCCTTTACCCTGGTTATATATAATACTCAAACACATATATAAATGAATGAAAAAGAAGATTAGGGTGTTCTGCACCCACTAAAAACTTGTGTGGCTCTCTATTTCTCTCTCGCCCTCTTCCATTCTGCTTTCGTTGAGAGCACTCTCAACTGGTATCAGAGCCTAGGTGATCTAGTTGAGCATGCATGACTGCCTAGAAGCTCAGTAGCTTTGTGGGAGGAAGGAGAAGCTCTGTGGGAAGCTTTGTGGGTGACTTTACTTGCATTTGATGCGCAGAGAACTTGAAGGAACCTTTGGAAAAGTCACTTTGATTTTGCGAAGTGGTTTTGAGAGCTTGTTAAGTGTTTTCAAAGAAAAAGTCCTTTTTTTAGATTTTCCCTATTCCATTTGATGACAGAGACTCCATATTGACTTGTAAAGGCAACTATTGCCTGCTTTTGGTGTCCATTTCACTTTAGGAGCTTGGAAACACCTTCATTCTTGAATTTGGGATCATTTCATTGGATTTCTGACTCATTGTGTCAATTTCAACGTTTTTCTGCCCGGGTATTGGAACTCAAGTTTGGAGCAACCATTTGCAGAACTGTTAGTTCCGGTGGACTCAAGAGGTCCTAAAACTTCTATGTTGCTCATCATTCGCACTCCGGTGGAGTTTACAAACAGTTCAGTTTCCAAAAACGTTTTTTAGTTCATGTATTGGACCTAGTGATTGGGCCCACGGTTTCCAAAACCGTCTGTTCCATTATGTTTCAACGCCTAAAAACCCCTATTTGTCAGTTCTTGCATGATTTGATGGAGTATTTTTAGAGTTATAGATCTCTTTGTATTTGATTTCATCTCTCTATTATGCATTTTTCATTCTAAGGTTTTGAAACCTTAGATTTATGCCACATGGCAGTGGATAATTGTTGATTCCCATTTCTCACTCATCGGCTGGGATTTTGGAGTTCCAACAGAAGAGAGATATTTGCAGATTGTCTTGCTGAGTCCGATTATGCAATGGCGCCCATGTTTTGAGGCATCAAAGGTTTTACTTTCAGTAGTGGTCATTGTCGTGGGACCAAGATTTCTTGAGCATACCTTATGCAAATCATCTTCATGTCTAGTTTATTTGCAGAGTTGCTTACCACTTCAGATGATGCATATTCCCAGGATTCGATTTTGGATTCTCGTGCTTCATTCCATGTTACTCCCCATAGGGAATGGTTCTCCACTTATGACAGTGGAAAGACAGGTTGTGTGCATCTTGGAAATGACTATGCATGTGACATAGTGGGAGTAGGTGACATAAAGTTTTCTTTTGCAAATGGGTCTGCATTTATTTTGAAAAATGTGAGACATGTGCCTAAGCTAACCAAGAGTCTCATTTCAATGGGTCAGCTAGATGATGCTGATTTTTAGAGCACCTTTGGTTCTAGGAGTTGGAAAATTCAGAAGGGCTCTATGCTTTTAGCCAGGGGTGCCAAGTGTGGGACTTTATATCCCTTGCATGTATCAAGGGTGTTTGATCATGTTGTTGCAATAACCGAGCAGCCAAGCACTTCTTATGGCATTGCCGGTTGGGCATATGAGCCAAAATGGGATGAAACTCTTATGCCGTTTGGGTTATGTACCACATTTAAGTTTCTCTGATTTTGAGTTTTGTGAGCACTGTCTCTATGGGAAGCAGATTAAATCAGCCCATAAAACAAGGGGAAATAAAGAGTTTGAAAAGCTTGATTTGGTGCATTCGGATGTATGTGGTCCCATGCCTACACGATCATTAGGCGGGGCTGAATACTATGTGACATTCATTGGTGATGCAACTAGGAAAGTGTGGGCTTATGCTATAGCTCGGAAGAGTGATGTGTTCCAGGTATTTTAGAAATGGTTGGCCTTGATTGAGAATCAGTCAGGTAGAACACTTAAATGCCTATGGACTAACAATGGTGGAGAGTATCTCTCTCATGACTTTCAGCATTTCTATGATACACGTGGGATTAAGAGTGAGCTCACATCCCCTCGTACTCTAGAGCAAAATCTAGTTGTAAAAAAGATGAACTGTACCATTCAAGAAAGGTTGCAATGCATGCTTTCCAATGCAAGTCTTTTTGATGGTTTTTGGGCTGAGGCAATGAAGACTATAGTGCATGTTATCAATAGATCACCTAGTAGAGTTTGGATGGTGGTATTCCTGAAGAGGCATGGAGTGGCAAGAAGCCCTCTTACTCTCATTTGCATATATTTGGGTGTGAGGCATATGCACATGTGCCAAAAGAGCTTCAAAAGAAGCTAGATCCTAAGTCTAGGAAATGCGTGATGCTTACTGATTGTGGGGAGCCTTCTTGCTATAGAGACGCTATGATGTGTGAGGATCAACGCAAGTGGGAGCATGCTATGCAATCAGAGATGAGTTCACTTATGAAGAATAAGACTTGGTACTTGGTTTCTTTGCCACATGGAAAGAAAGCATTGCCATGTTAATGGGTCTACAAGATGGTCACAAGTGATGATGTGCCTAGGTACAAGGCCCATTTGGTCGCTAAAGGGTTCAAGCAAGAGAAGGGTGTAGACTTTGATGAGATATTCTCTCCGGTTGTGAAGATGACCACACTTAGATGCATGCTTGGCCTAGTGGCAGCAGAGGATATGGAGCTTATGTAGATGGATGTCAAGACAGCTTTCTTGCATGGGGATCTGCATGAGGAAATTTACATGGTGCAGCTGGAAGGCTTTGAAGAAAAGGGCAAAGAGCATTTAGTTTGCAAGCTGAAGAAGAGTCTCTATGGTCTTAAGCAAGCACCTAAAGAATGGTATCAGAAGTTTGATGCTTTCATTCGGTCCCAGGATTTTAGAAGGAGTGAAATTGATCACTGCCTCTACACTAAAGGGCCTAAGGATAATAGCCTGATACTCCTGGCACTATGTGTGGATGATATGCTGTTGGCTAGCAAGAATACTTATGAGCTAGATGCATTAAAGGCCAAGTTGCATGAGGCCTTTGATATGAAGGATTTGGGATTTGCAAATCATGTTCTTGGTATGCACATCATGCGTGATCGGAGTAGGAAACTCCTTTGGCTTTCATAGAAGGAGTATGTTACAAAAGTATTGCAGCATTTCAATATGGAGTGGGGGAAGGTAGTGAGTACTCCATTGCCTCCATATGTGAAACTGAGTCATACAGATAGTCCCAAATCAGATGAGGGGAGGGCCATGATGGCCAAGGTTCCTTATGCATTAGTGGTTGGGAGTCTTATGTATGCTATGATAGCTACTAGACCAGACATTGCATTTGCAGTGGGAGTTGTTAGCCGGTATAATCCAGGAAAGAGGCATTGGGAGGCAGTTAAGTGCACCATGAGGTACATGAACGGTACCAAGGAGATGTGCATCTGCTTTGGTAGAGGAGACATGCATGTACTTGGGTACACAGATTCAAACTATGCAAGGCATGTGGATAGTAGGAGATCCACTTCTGGTTATGTGTTCACCTTTGTAGGTGGTGCAATGTCGTGGATGTCTCGCACACAGAAGTGTGTTGCTTTGTCTACCACAGAGGTTGAGTATGTTTCAGCCACAGACGGTTGCAAGGAGGCTATATGGCTTGATCGCCTAGTGGGAGATTTGGGGATTCATACAGGTGTACCGACATTGCATAGTGATTCCATAGGTGCTATTCAGCTAGCACAGAATCCGGTCTTTCATGCAAAGACCAAACACTGTGAGGTTAGGTACCATTTCATCAGGGAGGTACTTGAGGACAAGCGCATAGAGCTTGTCAAGGTTCATACAGATGATAACCTTGCAGATATGCTGACGAAGAGTCTACCTAGTCAGCGGTTTGAGTATTGTCGTGTATATCTGGGCATTGGATAGTATGCTCACTTGTTGTTCTCCATTAAAGGCACATTGTCTTTTAAGTGGGAGGTTTTGGGGGTTAAAGGTCACTATGCCTTTACCCCGGTTATGTACAATACTCAAGCACATATATAAATGAATGAAAAAGAAGATTAGGGTGTTCTGCACCCACCAAAAACTTGTGTGGCTCTCTGTTTCTCTCTCTCCCTCCTCCATTCTGCTTTGGTTGAGAGCACTCTCAAAGGGTTTAGGGACTAAGGGTTTAGGGGTAGCATAGGAGTGGGAGAGGAAGGTGTAGGAGCAGAAGGGAGGAGGAGGAGGGAGGAGAAGGGAGGAGAAGAGGGAGGAGAAGGGAGGAAGAGAGAGGAGGAAGAGGGAGGAGAAGGGAGGGGAAGAGGGGGGAGGAAGGAGGAGAAGGGAGAAAGAGGGAGGAAGAGGAGGTAGGAGAAGGGAGGAGAAGATGGGGGAGGAAGGAGGAGAAGGGAGGAGGAGGGAGGAGGAGGAGGGAGGAGGAGAGGGAGAGGATGGATTGCAAGGTTGGAGGAGAAGGGAGGAGTAGTTGCAAGGTTAAGACATGCTTTTGGACATGGAATGCAAGGAAGCATGGACACTTGGAGACAAATGCTTGGAATATCAAAGTAGAATTCAACACAATGCCCCAAAGAGTCTAGGCTTCATTCCATTACGGGGTATTTATTACAAGTTGGAGAGCTTCTCTTTCTGCATGTAGGAATTCTAAGACATTCTCTCTCTACATGTAGAACTTGCATATAGAAAATGCATGTAGGACTTGCAAGTTGCATGTTGCATGTAGGAGTTGTACGTAGAACTCGCATGTTGCATGTTGCATGTAGGAGTTGCATGTAGAACTGAGATGTAGAACATGCATGCAGGAATTGCATGTAGAATATGCATGTAAGAGTTGCAAGTAGAACTTGCATGTAGGAATTGCAAGTAGAACTTGCATGTTGAGGATTTCTAAGAGAGATTATTCCTAGCTTTATTCAAGTACAAGCAGAGCTTTGCCGCTACTCTACACACATTTTCTGTGCTACCTAAGTCCATGTTGGCAGAGAGACAATAAAATTCATGAATTGCTCATCAGACATGTTGTACTCTGGTGTGGGATCCTCGATTGCCTTCTATGTTAGTTGGATTGCCTCTAGATCGGTAAGGCTCGAGTCATCAAAGCGTGCAACCTCATCAATTGTTGGATTGGCTAGAGCATGAAAGTCAATGACATAGTCAAAAGTGTCATTTGAGAGCTGACATAGCATCTCATCCTCTTGGAGACCGGTTTCTTCCATCACTTTCGATAGGGTAATGTATTCCTCATCCTCAATCCTGTTAAGCACCTCAATGCCTGCTGTGAACCCTATGAGCGAATGAGCAATGAATGACTATTGCCACACTCAACCGAAGCGAGGTGTGGCTTGGTTGTTGCCTTATCTGGATTATAAGTGGAGGATGGATATGCACGAATCAGATATGGTGATAAGATGACCTTGCTTTGAACTTGCTCCTCAGCTAGGTTAATAGTATTCTCCTCAGGCTCCAAGTCTAGGTTTATTTCATCTCCTACACCACTTGTTGATGGACTTGCTCCACCACTTGTGGATGCAAAAGAACCCTCGGGATGCTCGCCAACATCCTCATCAAACTTGCTAGTTGCAAGGAGAACGGTAAGGGCTGCATGTCTCTTGATCAAATGAATTGGGGAAGATGAATCATCCTCGATGGGAATAGTGTACTCACTGAGAGAGATAGGGACATTATCCATGGCCCTACCTAGTGTCTTCTTGAAGCTAGCACTCTGGTCAAAAGAGCTCAAAATATCCGATGAAACCCATTGGTGAGGGGAGTTAGCAATTGCGGCAAACTGCCCATGGATAAGTCTAATGCACGCCGCATCATGTATTTTGACCCTTGTGCATGACTAGTGGTGGCGAAGAACATGGTATAATGCATCCTCGACCATGTAAACCATATCTGATGGACACGATAATTTCCATGTGCCTTAGGATAGGTGACATGGAGGTGCTGCAAAGTATTGTGCCCCATCAGAGACTAGCATGTTTGAATAAGTCACCTTGAACCGTGTTTTTTAATCGTTGTACATGACGGATTGTGAAAAACATGGTATAATGCATCCCCGGTCATGCAAAACATATCTAATGGGCATGATACTTTGTGCAAGGCCTAATATAGATGACATGGAGGTGCATGCAAAGTATTGTGCCCATCAGAGATTCAAATGTTTGAATAAGGCACCCAGGTGTGTTTTTTGAGTTGTGTTCATGACAGGTGGTGGAAAACATGGTCATCCCCAACCATGCAAACCATATCTGATGGTCATGATAGTTTGCATGGGCCTTAAAGTGGGAATGATTGAGGTTGTGAAAAGTATTCTTTCCATTAGAGACTTCTATCAAACACATGTCGGTGTGCCTTATTCAAACATGCGAGTCTTGGATGGAAATGATACTTTTCACGTGCCTCATTTGTAGCCACCTTAGGTCTTGTTCAAATTATAGTGCCTCTCGGATATGGTTTGCATGGTTTACCTGGTTTTCATCATTTATTCGAGGCCAGTGAGCAGGACCCCACATTCCTTATTACACAGGGGACGTGGGGGCCGCTCGAGAGTATCCCGCAGCACCTGGCAGAGGCCGGCACAGGAGCTCAGGAGAGGCAGCCAGTCTGGGAGATTATCAGCAGCATCGCAAGTTGGCACATCTGGACCTCGCACTGCGCGCAGATCCTCGGTGGCACCTCCTTATCGACTGCCCAGATCATGACTGACATCTGGAGTGAGATTATACATACCCTCAGAGGCCAGTGGGACCAGATACAGGAGGACTCTCGGGCCGGTCGGGAGAAGCGGAGACGCTTCCTCTGGGTTTGGGACACACAGGGCCTCTTCTTCGAGCAGGCTTCGCAGGGCCTTCGGTGGCGCTACTCACCACCTCTCTGGCTGTTCATTCACACTCGCCTTATCCCTCCGTGAGAGAGAGCTCTACTTTTGTTATCTTTTTGGGCTGCGTCCGATTTGTGAACGCAGCCCGTCAGCTGCAATGCTGACCTCTTGTATCTTGTTTTCGAAGTAATATAATTAGCACTGTTTTTTCGAAAGAGCATTCAACATTGTGTGGCCCGAGGAGCTACTGCACAATAGCTTGCACCTTAACAGAGAAGTTGCAAGCTTTTGGAAAAATATGAAGAAGATCAATTTGGGAAAGTCAAGGTATAAGTGGAGTAGAGTCTGCAAGCATACACGGTGATGGAAGTACAAGTGTTTTAGGCTCCCATGTTAGAACTCCTTGTGTGGACACTACCATGCAAGATAGATTGCCACCTATGGCTTGTGAAGTTAGATCGGCAACTTCTACTCCTAACCTGAGGCAACCCATGATAATTGAGAGCATCTAGGTTCGAGACTTGGAGAATGCACACTCCTTGATCTCTCAAGGAACTATCATGAAGACTAACAAAAACAAAATGTTCATCCCATGAACACCCATCCTTGATGTAGAAGTGATACTCTCTAATAATCACTCAAGAGTCAAGCATGCCAATCAACCCCATCCAATTGTGCCCACCCATGATGGTAGCTAATGTGCACAAATATAGCAACCTACAAAAAAATTTTAAAAAAAAAGGGTGATGGGATGGAAATAAATTCTTGGAAAAGCACAATAAAAAGATTAATTGTTACCTACTTTGTGAAAGACAAATCAGGAATAAAACTATCACGAAATACAAGATCAAGTGGAAGGATTGTGTTCAGGAGGACACAACATGGGAGAAATTACCTAACCTCTGCTCGTGGTAAAAGGATTTGCACAGGTACATGGTTTTGATTATCAAGATACTTTTGCTCCAACAAGCATTGCAGGTGCTAGCAACCACAAGTGGTGCTGGCAAGAATTACAGGTGCTAACTAGCTTATGGCAATGGTTGATGAGATTGCTAATAAGCATTGCAAGTGCTAACAAAGATTGGAGGTGCTAACAAGCATGTGTGCTAGCAACCACAAGTGGTGCTGGGCAAGAATGGCATGTGCTAGAACATGCACAAACATTTCTTGCCAACACATGCTAACAAAAGCACATGCAATTCTTGTTAGCACATGCCTGTTATTGCATGTGCTAACAAGCACCTATAATTACAAGCATTGCATGTGCTAACTAGCATCTAGTAGTGGTATATGAAAGTGCTAATAAGCATTGCAAGTGCTAATAAGGATTGCAAGTGCTAACAAGCAGTGCATGTGCTAACATCTACAAGTGTTTGCTATGAGATGAGAGTTCTAATTGCAAGTGCTAGCCAAGATTTATAGTGCTAACAAAGCATTGCAGGTGCTGGCAAGCATTGATTGTGGTAGCAAGCATTGTATGTGCTAAGAAGCCTATGACATTGGTAGAAGAGAGTGCTAATAAGAATATGACAATTATAACTAGCATATGGCACCGACTAAACATGAGAGGAAACCATCCCATGATTTCGGTTAACACCACATGATAGTGGAAATCAACATATCATAATGTAACTATCATGTCAGTGGTGGTAAGTTGCAGATTAGGCACTATCAATCATGCACTTTAGTAGGGCAATACCTAAGGCTCCTCAAGAAGGTGCACCGGGTGCTTGATGATGTAAATATTTATGCCAAATATTTCTCAGTACACGTCCTTGTTGGAGGAAACATCCATCTCCAACTCCCAAAATGATTGTACAAGTTCCTTTAATTCATCAATGATTGGGCTAGTGCGGTGTTCTTTCCAGCATGCAGCCAATGAGAATAGTCCATTATCATCATCAGCACGTGCATCGACATTGGATCTTGCCTCATACAAGCTATGCCTAGGAACTTGATGTACTCTTGGTACATTTTCCAAGGGAATTCACCAATTGGAGTTCATTAGCATAGTTAATGCACTTTTCTTCAAAAACAACTCATCTTTGGAAGTTGGTTGCTTTACAATGGCCAGTGTACTGCGAACATCGTCAATAATGAGGCATGCTTGAACGTTACCTTTTTCTCTTGATGAAAGGTTACGAAGACATTTGACCCAAGGATGTTGCAATATTAAATTGAAAAGTTTATTCTTGAGGTTTGCACCCATGCCATTCATCATGCTATCAAAAAATTTCACAATTTTGTTAACAATCCTCTGCTTCTATAAGTCATCAATTCCATGCATAGTAACCTCCCTCCTGCATTTGTCTCGTATGCACTACTCTCTTTTCTTTCTACCCTTATGACATTGTCCTATACTATTGGTTCAATGGATCTTCCCATGTTGCCTTGCATTGGCTCACCTTATTGGTAGCTCAAATGTAAACCCGAAACCTGCAATTCAGTGCAGGCTAGAACTAAGAACCAAGAATCCATACAACTTTCTGCATCAGTGCCTCCACGATGCAAAGTCTAAAAAGAAAACATCAAGTGGAAGCATCAAGATTTGGTAACTGTGGTGAGCATACTTACGAAAGCTTCAAGCAATCTTGATTGCAAGGAGATCTAACAAGATTGTGGCAACCCCTTCAATGTAGTCTGAAACTATGTGTCGTTGGAAAGAGAGAGAGTCCACACAAGAGAATACTCTCCCTCAACAAGGATTCTTGGTGATGGAGCATGCAGGAGGAAGCCTACGCTTGCGTGTGAGTGTGTCTGGGAGAGCAGTAGTCTGGCGCTACAATGTCGCCTGCAACTGTGCAACAGAGTGAGTGAGAGGGAGGACAAAATTTTCTAGTAGTGATGGATCAAGCAAGAGGAATATTGCACTTCTGTTAGAGAGAGAGCTAGTGATAGAGTAGGTATGTGCATGAGAGAGAGAGAGAGAGAGAGAGAGAGAGAGAGAGAGAGAGAGAGAGAGAGAGAGAGAGGGATGTAAATGCAATTCAAATTCAAAAGAGAGAGACACTATATGTATGGGTTGAGTGTAACTACCAATCAACATTATGGTCACTTACAAACAAATCCAAAATGTGCTATTCAATCGTGCTTTTGAGCATTGTCCATGGACATGATTTTTTGAGTGGTTTAATGTGCTTCCACCCTAAATTAATGTGATAAAAGTGTGCTAGATGGATCAATGGATGGTAGCATTTATTGAATAGGTTTTATTGTTGCTAAAAGATTAATACAAAAGTGTAAACATCATCAACACTAAATCAAGTGGACTTCTTTGACATGTACTTTAGCTGCACAAAGTACTTTGAAGATAAACGTTTAGACAAAATTGAGAGAAATGTTCAATAGAAGTTACAGAAGCTAGCAATGGAAGAAGAGAAGTGGCCCATGGGAGAACATGTTTTACTAGTTTAGTCCTCATCTAAGATTAGTAAATGATGGTAATTCTAAATAAGTAGCTTTATCTTGACTAGTTGGCGAACCATTTTATAGATGTAGCTATGCTTGTCCTTCTTTCCAAGGAAGCATTCACCAGTCAAGATCTTGTGACATATCTTCTTCATAGTTTTATCTGCAATAAATCTTAATGGCCTCCACCAAATGACAAGCACTATCCTTATGATTGTTTGACTTGCCATGTGACTTGGTGCTCTGTAGCTCAGGTTAAGGAGCTATAAAAAGTGAAAGTGCGTGGCTTTTTATGATCTATTACATGGTACCATATATGATTTGAAAGAAATAACTTAATTTATTCATACAAATACTTTTTATTCATCTGAATATTCATTAATGATGACATAGCAAATTGTGGAAAAAACATCATGTGGCAACAAATTTTTGCCAATGTTGTTCCCCATCGAGACCATAAATTCAAAAAATTCACTTAGCTCTTTGTTAGTAGAAAACTACTCGCCAAAAAGATACATTATTAGAAATCTTGCTTTGAATTTAACACAATCAAGCATATTTTGCACTGATTACATTGAACCCATGAATGAACATGTGAAGGATTGCAATGTTCACCTCTCTAACTACCTTGGGATGAGTAGTCTACAAACTATTTTGTGAGCACAATACAATGCAATCAGTGATGTAGAATGATCTGCCCAGGCTATGTGCTATAGTGTTTCAATACAATGACTAGGAGTTCAAGAAGTTTGGAGCAACACGAGTTATTTAGGTTGGGAGTTTATGGAAGATGATATGCATGCCATGTTGGGGTTGCAAATTCACAAGGATGGCAGGGGAGTGGGTGTATGAGGTGGAGAGGTGAAAGGAGAAGCGTTGAAGAAGGATTGACAAGATGACCTTGGCCTCTAGCATGGCAAAGGTTTGGCCAAAGCAACTACGAGGCCCCAAGCTAAAGGGTATGAAGGCATAGGGATTGCTGGAAGCCTTAGCTGCGCCTTCGGCAAAGCGTGAGGGATTGAATTGGTTAACGTCGGGACCCCAAAAGGTTGGATCATGGTGGAAGGCAATGATAGGCACATATATCTGTGTGTCCTTTGCCACCACTAGATTCTTTCCTAGCTTCATGTCCTTGGAAGCTTGCCTCCTCACTGATGTAGATGGTGGATATAGCCTTAGTGCCTCATTGAGCACCATCCCCACCTGCAGTCACAATATTCCTCATACACTTAGGGGATGTTTATTATTTGGTGGCTCTTAAAAAACAAAAGCCACAACTTACCTTGATCATTGGAACTTCCTAAACGACGATTTCAATGTGCAAGGAGAAAAGGGGGAGAGAGAGAGGGGAGGAGGGGGAGAGGGGAGGAGGGGGCGAGGGCTTGCCTTGAAATAGGAGAGAAAGAGGGAGGAATAGGTGGAGATAATCAATCATAAAAAACAAAAAACAAGTGGACCAATCAATAAATTCACAATAAAAACATTAAAAAATTTTGGAATTTTGCCCATCTCCAAAGCTGAAGCCTTCACTAAGGCCTACCAAGAGCAGTGCAGGCCAAAAAGTGCATGCAATGAAGATGAAGGAAACATGCATTGAACATCTTACTTGGACACTCACAGCAACCCAATTAAACTATTCTCTGGATGCGGTGACCCTTGCTGAATCAAAGAAAGCATCGCATTGACGCTTTCTGAGGCTACTATCATAACGGGATGACAAAGAAGCCAATTAAATGATCAAATCTGATACATGTATGACGTCTTAATGAATAAGCTGTCCAAGTTGAAGAGCGGGTTGGAATGAGGTTGGAATATAAGTGCAGCCAGCTTGTCTCCTAAAGAGAGCTTCACCTGGATGAAATCATGGATCTCCTCCTCGACTAGACTATGCATACTTGAAATTGTTCTCTTTCTTTGTAAAGAATGATGACTAATAAGGGAAGACGAGCGAGATCGAAGAGCTAGAGTTTTCCTGCCAGGGAGATTACTTCTATCACTCTGTTGTCTACTATTCTGTATTCTGGAATTCACAGTTTACTGAATAGATGAAAGACCCAGATTGAAAATTGTCTGATAGGCTGGTGACTGCTTGTAGCTCTAGCATTCCTACTTATGCACAGGCTTTATAATAATTTGCATGAGCATCTTGATTGCCCTCACCTGATTCGAATCTATGCGACAATATCTTGCACACCCTGTATGCGAGAATATCTTGCAATTGCTCGAGTTTCCATGCAGTGGCTCGTCCACCTTCAGTTTTGAAATAACAACTACAGCTTTCATCATCTAATTCATAACGATGCCATGATCAATAATCTCACTTCTTTTGCTGTTTGCTATTCGAGTTGCTCGCTACCTCCTATATTTCTGCAATCGCTAATTCTCCTCGTATCAAGCGGAACCCAGGAAGCCAGACAGAAACCTTTAAAGCAAAACGTTGCTCGTTCCCCTTCGGAATCCGATGCCTAAAACCCAGCTAATTACACAGAAAAACAGACTTCACGAATTCAGAAACTGGGAGCCACGTAGCTCCCACGAAATTCACACCAACATCCAACTTTCTCCCACAACGCACGATGATCTGGGGAAGCAACGACCTGTGAAAACGTTGCAACAGGAGCCCCTATGCATGAAACAACCGCCTCTACCCCGACTGAGGTGGATGCACGTTTGCACAATTGAGTGCCACAGAAAAACAGACTTCACGAATTCCCACATCAATCCCTTCTCAGTCACCACATTCACCACAACGCATGATGATCTAACGCTCGATGATCTAAGGAAGCAACGACCTGTGAAAATCTTGCAACAAGAGCCCCTAGTATGCATGGAACAACACTGAGCAGTGAGGTGGATGCATTGATCACGTTTGCACGAATGACTGCGAATTCAGTGCTTACAAGATTCAAGTACTTACAATCTTGAGGCTATTGACTGCGTCTGCGCTAGGTACATTCTTCCCGCACACCGCCAGCACCTCCTCCCGCGCCCTCTCTTGCCACGCCTTGTCGCTCCCCAACAGCATCGCCGTCCATGTTAGCAGCGTCGCCGTCGTCTCGTGCCCCGCGAACATGAATGTCTTGCACTCCTCCATAATCTCCTCAATCTCCAGCGTCAGACTTTTTTGGCTCCCTTGCCATTTCTTTGCGTTTGCAGCCACCATCACCCCCAGTAGATCGTCCCCATACGAGCTTGCGCTCCCAGATTTTCCTGCTTCCAGCTGGCGGCTGTAGATCATCTCACGCAACAACTTTTGCATTTGGCTAGCGAGCTTCCAACGGCGGAAATTCCTAGACGTCGGCAACAATCTTCACACAATGCCCACGAAAGAGCAGCTTTAGCAATGCTTCTGGAGGACCTCGTGTCTGCAAATGAATTGCCCATCGAGTTTCTCTCAAAATCGGGCCTCCGCATGAATTAGTTTATCGAAATTAGACTTGACATGTTTAGATTCCATTCTCCAACCACTGCCTTTGGAGATTCATTGCGCGATGAACGTCGGGAACTGGCGACGCCGGAGTTTTGGCTTACCTTGATCCAGGGATGTTGATCATATTACGGGTACCCTTGCCAAGGAGAACCTGCTGTTCATGCTGTATCTCGAAAAGTCGCTTGCCCTGATCTGCTAAGCTGCTCCCGAAAGCCGTGTGTGCAATAATATCGGCGGTCAAATTTGTGAACTCTCCCAAAACTTCAATTTCCTTACATTGTGACGCCTCTTTGTTGATCTCAGATCCCCATTTATCCATGATAGAAACCGCGCATGCTGCAATTGTGGGCGTCATATCCTGTATAGAAGAATCGCAATATCGCTTCAGCCCACGAAAGTATCAGAGATTCCAATACGATTCGGTTTACCAAAATTCAACCTTCAAACGCCAAAATCATGAGAAAGCGCTTGGACCTTGAGCTTCTCCAAATAGAAGGGGGGGTTGAGAATTCGCCGATGTGCAGCCCATTTCTTTGGTGGAAGAAACACGAGACCCTCGCCGACCAACTCGATCATATCAGGGCTAGTTTTGATCTTCGAGTAATGCCCAAACTTGTTCGACAGGACTTCGCGTGCTTGCTCAGGCTCCGTCACAAATACGCTGGCGTCGGGGCCGAACCAAAAGAAAAATGGGTTGCCTTAAAACAGAAAAGCAGTCAAATACATTTAGATTAACAACAAAATCAGATATATTGGAGTTCCGAATCACCATCTAATACTTTGAGAGACATGAGAGATTGTTTCGGACTAACAACAAAATCCCAGGGAACAAAGAATCACCAAATCTGTGTGACCATAAGAAGAAATGTGGAAGGATGCGTGGAGCGATATCGTGGGAGAGGCGGGGCAAGGGAGAGCTGGCAGCGTGCTTGCTCAAAGCAACGATCTGGGGGGTATTTCCGCTGAAAGGACGGTAAGGCAAACCTTTCAGACCCTGAGCTTCGAAGAAGCGCTTGGCTCGAGAGGGCTTAAACCAAAAGGTGAGAAAGAGTTTCCAAGCTACGTAGGCCAACGAGATAGCCAGAGTGGTAGCACACAGAGCAAGGACCCATTTTACAATATGACTTCTTGCGGCTAAGATGAAGTCCATGGTTCCTATGCCTCTCTTTGGCTATCCTTTCTACTTTAAACGTTTATGTATATCCTCACTCTCTTTTAATAAGCTTAGATCAAGTATCTTGGTATGCTACTAGTTTAACACTTGTTTGGCATGCTACTAGTTTCACAGTTTCTATAATCACAGTTTTTCATGTGGTTTTTCAATTACTTCTGTTGCTACTTTAAACGTTTTTATATATATATATATATAATCACAGTTTTTGGCCTGCCCCATGGGGTAGCCTTAGCAACTATGCAATTTGGGCAAAGCAGAAATTAGGCATTTTTAGAAATTTTGGAAGTGCATTTTTCCTCTTGGACAATATGTTGATATGTGGTTTCTCTTCTTCATTGGACTTGAATGCAAACTTTAAAGTGGTTTACTTTCTCTCTTTCTCTCTCTCTCTCTCTCTCTCTCTCTCTCTCCCCTTCTTTATCTCCTCAAGTCTTCCTAAACACCATCTCCATCTTTTCTCCCCCTCCCCCCCCCCCCCCCCCCCCTCTCTCTCTCTCACTCACTCTCCCCTTTATCTCCTGGAGTCTTCCTCCACATCATTTCCAGTGGATTCCTTTTTCTTTGCTTTTTTTATCTTGGGCAGGCCTTATGAATGATTAAATATCGTTCACCTTGTTTAATAAGCTGAGGTGAAGTATCTTGGTATGCTTGTAGTTTAACAGTTTATCATAATCACATTTTTTCAATTACTTCTTGACACTCAAGTGAAGTCCATGGTGCCTATGTAGTTCACTTTGAATTTGCTTCTTCTTCAAAAGTTTATATAACTATTGTTTACTTCTTGAGGCTGAGGTGAAGTCCATGGGGTCCCTCTGGTTGTGCTTCTACTTTAAAAGTTTATATAATTACAATTTTTTAAGAGATGTTATGAGTCCACGTAGTGCTAGTAAAAGCACAACTTTTCTGACCTCATAAAATAAGCTTGTTTACTCTTACGCAGGTCAAAAATCTCATGTTTTGCAAACCAAGATTCCTACGGTTTGGTCCTTTAAATAAAGGAGCCTCTTAGACAAAATGCGAACTAATTCTTTGCAATTAAAGTTTACTCTTACATACGTCAAAATCTCATTAAATTTTGTTAGTTATATAGACAAAAGTGCCTAATAATGGCTAGATGAGATTTGAAGAGATATTTTGCAATTATAGCTCGGCACCCCAACCGTAAGGAAACGTTTCATAATATTGGGCCTCCTTGCTCTACAAAGGCTTCACATGGCTTTAGTCCTTGTGCACCAAGTCAACAATAAAAAGAAGAAAGGATGTGACAGAATATGACACAAACCATACAATGTCATGCAATCCCAGAGTCTCCATATGGCTTTAGTCCTTGTGCACCAAGTCAACAATAAAAAGAAGAAAGGATGTGACAGAATATGACACAAACCATACAATGTCATGCAATCCCAGAGTCTCCATATGGCTTTAGTCCTTGTGCACCAAGTCAACAATAAAAAGAAGAAAGGATGTGACAAAATATGACACAAAAAAAACACAATCCATACAATGCCATGCAATCCCAACAACCAAGGAACAAATTTCTTGGGTACAAAAGAAGAAGGTGTACTCGTGCAAAGGTTTTTCTCTCTTGTGTGAGTGGTGTGTGTGTTGGCCAATAGATGATCACAAATGTCCCTTCCACATCCTTGTCATTATTGAGCTTCTTCAACATGTCTCATAACACATCAATTTTGGATGAATGGGTGGTAGGGATGACATGAATGGGTGGGAGGGATGACATTCATGACGTGTTTTTTCTTCTCAACAAAAGATAAATCAAATGGGCACACAAAGAATGGGTGGGTAGGGATGACATGAATGGGTGGGAGAAATGACATTCATGACGTGTTTTCTTCCAAAGATAAATCGAATGGGCACACAAAAAAAGTCTAAGTCCTTGAAGGGTAGCAAAAAAGTTATGGAAATATGCATATTTAATAGAAAAAGTTTGCAATGTTACACATGAATCAAGAACACATAATGAGTTTGCAATTGAATCAATGCACTAAGGCTCAAGTATGATTATACAAAGCGCAAAATTTGCATCACAAACCAATCAGCCACATATAGTGGCCGTCTAACAAGATTACAATGGCTCTCACTTGCACAACATTCCACAACTCACAGGTCATAAGCGTAAATCACATAAAGCCACTAGATTAGTTTTGTAAAATTTGCCAAGAAAAAACACATACATGCTTTGAAAGACATGGGATATACATAATACAATAAACTACTAACATGCATAAAACCGAGCTGGCCTCATCCCATATACATTACAAGTTACAAGGCATGGAGGCATGAGTGTTGCATGGGGTGCATTGCAACAATGGGAGAAGAGGGTGAATGCACTGGCAATGGCCAGTGAGGAGGTAGTAGTAGGACTACATCAAATAATGCTTGGTAATAGTAGAGGAGAGCGTAATAGATAAATGGCAAACAAGGTAGACATAGAAGGGGTTGAGAAGAGACATAGAAGGGGTTGAGAAGAGGGTGAACCACTGGACAAGGATGGAGCACATGGACCAAGAGGGGAAGAGGAGGGGAAGGAGGAGGTTCCAAGATGGAGATGTAGCCACTAAGATTGATAAGGGTGGATAGAATACAGACATGAAAGAAAATTCATTTTTTAATAAGAAGCTTCTTCCCTTAAGCAAGGCCACATTTGAAATGACAATAGCAATCCATAATCAAGCAAATTAGTAGGATACGAAGACTAATGATGGGTTTTGGTGTGTGTATGTGTTTAAAAAAACAAAATCTTTTAACAACACAACACACGATGCTCAAATAAGGGTGGATAATAAATTTCCCATTTTATGGGTGTACGTAAAATATGTATACAATTGGTACAAAAAGTGTCGAGTCCATCAGGTAGTCTAGGCTCCAAGGTGAGGATCCACTTACCTGCCACCATCCAAACCAACCAGTTGTTAGAACAATGAAGTTGAATTTGGGTAGACAGGTAATGCTTGTATCCCCTGGCTTGTTATCGCTTTACCAAAGATCATAAACAAACCTTTCAGATTTCTTGGATAAAATGAATTTAAACAAGAAAAAACCGGGGTTTACACTTTGATGCTAAAAAAAGAACTTTAAAATATAGTTCTAGAGGCTAATAAATAGCCATTAGGGGAATTTTGGACTCAAAAAGGGCATCTTGGATTAGTCCCTTAAGATTTGTGATTAGTAAACTAACCAATGGGAAGGCTTGGGAATTAAAAGAATGGAGGATTCCATATTGGCCTCTCATTGGTGGAGAGACTTCCCTTGGTCCCCACTAGGCTCCCACTTGCCTCCTCTTTCCCCCACCACCTCCTGGGGCATTTATTCCCCCCCTTGACTTTTTCATGGTCCCCCTACCCTCCTCCCTCACTCCGTGGGCCCCAAAAATCGTGAGTTTTTTTTCCTTCAATAAATCAAAATTTTCCAAAAGTATCCCCAACCCCCCAAACACCTCCCAAGAGGCCCCACAAACTATCCCCATTGACTCTCGACCTTCCTCCTAGCCTCTTTCTCCTCTCAACCTCCTCCTCCTCTCAACCTCCTCTCAGTCTCCTCCTCCTCCTCTCAACCTCCCCTTAACCTCCTCCTCTCAACCTCTTCCTCCTCTCAGCCTCCTCTCAGCTTCCTCCTCTCAACCTCCACTCATCCTCCCCCTCTCAACCTCCACTCATCCTCCCCTTCTCAATATCCTTAGCCTCCTCTCAACATCCTCACAACATCTTCTTGCTCTTAGCCTTGTCCTCTCAATCTCTTCCTCTTTTCTTTCTCCCATTCTTTCCATATTTATGAAGTGCTCCTCTTCCCCTAGACTAGATGTAAGACACATTTTGAAGGAGTACTTCATTTTGGGATTGCTCAAAAGGGGCTTGTATGGGAGCGAGGGTAAGAGGACTATGTTGTGGAGAGAGAGAGAGAGAGAGGGAGAGAGATGAGAGAGAGAGAGAGAGAGAGAGAGAGGAGGGAGAGGAAGAGGGAGAGATGGATTCCCATGCCGTGTGTGTGTGTGTGTGTGTGAGAGAGAGAGAGAGAGAGAGAGAGAGAGAGAGAGAGAAAAGCAAATGGATTCCTATGGATCATGATGTAGTGGACACAATAAAGATTTGATTTGATTCCTAGGCTTTGTTTGATTTGAATTTATTGTGTAGATATTCTGATTTCTATTACTAAGTTAATGATTTTAAAGAAATACTAATGATTTACTTATTGCAATTGTCAAGATGCATCAAAATTGATCATTTAGGGACGTGCCAAGCATCGCTACTACAATATCTATGAGAAGTGAATTCATGACCACAATGGGGCATGCCTTACAATGATTATTATTTTCTTTTATAGATAAAAAAGTTAAAGATCAAGAAGTTATTGGAAAGGCACATGGATGTAGTACTATCTTTCATTGAATGGAAGCATTCATGTACATTGGCTAAAAATGATTTGATTGAATATACCAAGAAAATTTTTATACCACATTGGATATCTATATTTTATTTTGTAAATTATCATAAATTAATTCTTTCAAAATGTATTACTTTAAGTCAATTGTTGTATTTAGTTAGCTAGGACATTTGAATTACTACATGAATCAGTAAGTGATGAAGAACAATAGGTTGTGCATGGATGACAGTAGCTAGGCTATTTGTGGGATCTTGTCGATGAGGTGTAGATGTAAGTCTTGAAAACAACTGATGGGGCATGGATTCCTTTAGAATGAATTCCTTTATTAGGTATTAGGTTGTCTTTGGGATCTTGTGGATGAGGTATAGATGTACGTGTTGTGTTTGGGATTTTAAATCAATAGGTATATGATCTTTGAAAATGACCTACTTTTAAAGATTATGTAGGTTCAATTAGATATGAGTCTTTATTTACTTAATAAATCCCAATGGTGCCAAAATACACCACTTCATTCATGGATGAGACTAATTAATATGTATTATGTTGTGTATATGAAGTATGTATGTAGCTATTTGGAAGTTATATT
Organism: Dipteris shenzhenensis; assembly: GCF_047967505.1. Lineage (NCBI taxonomy): Eukaryota > Viridiplantae > Streptophyta > Polypodiopsida > Gleicheniales > Dipteridaceae > Dipteris > Dipteris shenzhenensis. Next base: position 19,529,310 of record NC_141607.1, read on the forward strand.
TACTTCTTGGACATTACATCACATTTGAAAACAATCAGACATAATTGCATGTGATCACTTGTATTTATTATTTACATAGAATGGGAGTTGGCAACTTGAACCCCCAAGTAATACATGCTTTGATGGAATAACTTTAACTCATGAATAATATAAGTTTTAATTCAATAAATAACTTTGACTCATGAATAATATAAGTTAGAGGGGATATTATAATTGAATATGTATTAAAAAACTTTGCTTTTATAAATTTTATCAATTATATAGCATTTTTTAAAGATCTTCAAATGTACCAAAAATTTGGATGTAATAAACACAATGCATCACTTTTAAATTTAAATTATGTAAAAATCAAGCATGCAAAGATTCAGTAAGAAGACAAGACAGGACAAGGGTGGGAAAAAAATGTTTAATTTTATTTATTAAAAGAAGTGGAAAACTTTTGAAGGTTTAAAGTTAACATATCCATCAAGACCTAATGAAAGATATCCATATCATATCCTAATGTTTGGCATCCAAAAGTAAAAGTATTTGAGCATCTAAAAGAAGCAACACCTGTAGAGCAATTGTACCATAAGCATAGAACATGTCCATGCATATCCATGCTATTGAATTGAGGTATAATGAGATTATTAGGGGCATACATATGTATAATATCAATGATTCTTGTATAAGGTAACAATTATCTGTAATGACAAATTGTCTCCAAAAGTTTAAGAGTGACATGATTTGTTCTTATTGGTTTTAGTGTAAACACTAAAACAATAACTAGAGGACATAATACATAAGAAATAAATATGATTGAATTTATGTAATAGATCAATCTTGGAGTATAATATGCATATGCATGCAAAAGTGAAAGGGATGCACATGGGACATATATAAACCATGAATAGACTTTGTAGATCAACCTTGTAGAGTATAATATATGTACTTGTTGTGAGTACTCATTGTGAGGCCATAGGTCATTGCATTGTATTGTTGCTTCCATGACTTGTTTTCACAATTTCATCAACATATTGAGAGTGAGGACTTTGGAAAGGCAAATATGTCTAAGAAGATAATTGATTTTGGGAAAAGTCTATAAGAGAGTTGTAGATTTTACACCAAGCTACAACTTTGATACTTTGTGATTTACATGGTTCAACCATTCAGATGGGCAAATAATGGCCCGAAGATGTAAAAAAGGCACTCTAAAGTGTTTTCTTGGCTTGGATTTGCGTGCCCAATTCTAAATGCAAATGTGAAGCCTTAGAAGGCGAGTTTGGGAAGAAAGAGATGATGATAAAAGTTGTAGGGAATCAAAAGACTGTTAAAAACTTTACTATGAATTATTTTCACAACTTGCACCATTTAGAAGATATGGGCCTCCAAACAGGACTGTTTTTTCCCAGTGTTTTTAAAAAAATTAAAAAAAACAGATCTTGCTAGATCAAATCAATTGCACCTGCATGTAGGCATGTGGACCAGTATTTGGGGCATGGAGAGACATTTCCCTAAAAAAATTTTGCAAAAAAAAAGGCCAAATGGCCCAAAATGTGAGCAAGCGCGACTTTTGGCCCGTCTGCTCACACCTGGGGCCATCTGGCCATTTTTTTTCAAAATTTTTTTGGGGGAATGTCTCTCCATGCTCCAAAACACTGTCCACATCGAGAGACATTCCCCCAAAAAAATTTTGAAAAAAAATGGCCAGATGGCCTCAAGTGTGAGCAGGTGCGACTTTTGGGACCACACCTAGGGCCATCTGGCCATTTTTTTTCAAAAATTTTTTGGGGGAATGTCTCTCTGGTTCCCAACAAATCAAGGATGCCTAATAGTTTTTTTTTGGGGGGAGGCGGGGGGGTCAAGATTGCCTAATATTTTTCCAAATCATTATTTTTCTCTTTTACTTATTGGGAACCATTATTTGGGGCTCAATCTTGTTGAAGCCTAGTTCAAGTGGTTGCCTTTCTTTGTTTACACAATACTTGTTCTTCTTGGCTCAATTGATTTTTTGTATAGATTTGTGGCTAATGGGGTGTATTGATGTTCATTATAGAGAAACTTGCTAATCACCAGGAAGGGGCTGATTAGGGGCAAGAAGTAATGTCATAAGACACAACAAAGCCCTCTTGGCCAAGCACACATTTGGGCCAAACTTACATTGTTTGATCCAATTGCACACCCACATGCACATTGAGGCTAAGAGGCCTTTTTGAAATTGAGTTTTGGGTAAACTTCAACAAGTAGCAAGAATAAGACAACGATAATAAAACACCATAGATTATGATTTTACTTTATTTCATGAGAATGATAACATTTATTTATTTTAGAATGAAATAATATCAATTACCATAGAAAGGGCAAGTACAAGCAACCTCCATTTGGGAGCCAAAATATAGTGTATACAAAAGGACACACTATAATTTAATAGGTGTCCTCTAAAGGAAAAGAACGCATACAAGACAGATAAATGTTCATGGGTATAGTGGTAAATGCTAAAGAATGGCCACTTCCATCATGTTGCAGAAGATTCTTCCCTCTACCTTTGATTGCCTCAATGTTCTATCCATCCATGCTCAAGTTCCCTTGAAATCCGATCGAGATTACTTCCACATATTTGAAAAGATCTGAATAATGTTTATCCTATAAGCTACATGGAGAAGGTAGTTCATAATCCCTAGACGTAGCCCTCATGCACCATGTAGCTTGTGCCCTTTAATTGATTGTTGCTCCATTGCAACCTGCCAAGAACACATTTTGTCACATGCGCTTGTAACTCAGGAAACACTTCTGCTTCTTGTTAGTAACATTGAAATGGAACAATGAGAGATGTGAGAAAATAGATTTCAGTTACTGAGTGAAAGTAATTAAAAAAATTAGATTACAAAATAGCTTTGTTGTTACACTATCAACTACCAAGCACCACATTGTAGGAGAATCTTGCAATGGAGCCATGAGAGGGTTAGAAAAGCAATGGAAAATAATCATGGTGAGAAGAAAAAGGATTCAGGGGTCAAAAAGTGATTACGTGAGAAGAAGAAGGATTGAGGCATTGGAAAGTGACTGTGGTCACAAGTAGAAGAAGAATTCAAGGGTTGGAAAGGGATTTGCATGCATATGCATGGTTTGGGGGAAGGTTTGGAAGGGGAGTAGTACCCACGAGATACTTTTTACGAACGGGGACCCCCTTGGGGTATAAAAAGGGTGGACTTCTTACACATGGTGGAGATCCTCCAAGTGGGAGAGGGAGGTGCACTTTTTGGGACCACCAAAGCCTAGGGAGGTGCACTTTTTTAGACTCATATGGGGGTGATGGGACCCTTTATAGACCTTATTAGTTCTTAATCCATTTTGTCAATCCACTCCTTATGAGGCCCTTTTGAGTCCAAAATTCCCCTAAAGAGTGAGGGTGAATAAAGGGGTTTAGCCAAAACAAATAAATCAAGGAAACAATTGAAAGGGGGGGGAAACATTCCCTTGTAAAAAATCTTAACTTACTTTCTAAACCAAGCAAATTATAAGGTAATAAATGAGGAAAAGATAAAAACAATTAGGTTGACATTTTGAAACCATGAATTTGAATTGGTCAAATCATTAGAGTAGTACAAGCTAATTAATTTTAAACAATAATTAAGAAATAAATAAAATATTGCTTTTTGATAAATATATATCGGTCTAGGTAGAAGAAAATTTTTTTTACTTAAAGTAAAAATTAGATATGAAGGAAGAAAGAATTAAATAAAGCAATTGAATTAATATAAGAAAGCACATACTTTAATAAAGGCAAAAAGACAATGAAAAAGTACTTAAGTTATAAGAAAATAGATATAAGTAAAAGAAAATATATATATCATGAGTTAGCCGCATTATATAAAAGAGCGATTTATAAAGGAGAGCCTCTAACTAAACAACTAATTAAGTACAACTAAAGAAAAAAGTAGAATGATTTCCCTATAAATATATAGATATATATTAAGGGGCACTTAGCTAAAGTAAAAGAAAATGGCGAGGGAATGTTATAATCAAAGGATAACATAAGCCAAGAGAGCAAATTAGCGCATTATTATTGTACTAGTAGACAATGCCTATTTGCATATATAAACAAATTAATAAACAAGATAAATCCATACAAATTAAGTTAGAAAAGCAACACGAAAAAAGTGAATGAGCATAAGTGATTAAGGTGGGTCATCCTCACCCTCTTTTTAACACAACTTAAAAGGGCGTATGTTTTAAATTTAAATTGTCAATCAGGTGCAAAAAGAAAGAGTTAATTTTTTTAAAACAGGGGATACCTATACAAGCAAGAGGGGGGTGAGTCCACATAGACTAGGCAGAGGTAAGAAAGTCAACCAACAATTGACTAAGCAAAAGACAAAGTGCCAAAGGTTTTATGCAACCTACCCAAGTTACTATCCTATAATGCAAAGTAATATCAAATGGAAATTCTACAATATTACCAAGACCAATTACTTGGGTTTCTTAATCATCTTTTGCCATTCAACCAAGTTTCAACAAGGCAAGTGCCTAGTGTTATTCATCCATCAAAGTAATGGTATCTTGTATCAAGCCAAAGATTTTTCAGTTGTGAGTTTGTGAAAACACAAGGGATAAACTTGCTTAAGAAATAGGTGCATGTCTTGTTATATGTGCTTGTGGATGCACAAGGTATGCATGCAAAGGGGGGTGTTTGTGTGTGTGTGTGTGTATTTTGCCTATCAAACATCTATCCTACTATATTACTGGACCAGTTTTCAATGTCATAGTAAACAAATTGCAAACATCTACTATTGCCCTTTTCAAACACCTAGTGAGAGTATCCAGTCACACTAAAACCGTATCCTATTTAGAAAATTGAGGCAATGAAAACCAAAAACCTTCTAGTATGAAGAGCTACATTATCATTACGAGAGCTGGCCGTCCCCTCTACAAGGTAGAAGACTCCATGCATAATAATGACCAAAGAGCATTTGCCTCGGGCAAATGAACATCAAAGGTTCACCAAGACACCAAAATGAGTGTCAAATCTCTTGCACAGAGGAACACTGATCGTTGCATATATTAGCTTTGTAGAAGCGTTGTCTACGTGAATAAAGTACAACGTGTAATTATTAGAGACATCTTGCGATGCTACTCAGTTTTTCTACTATCTAGAAATATCAGTGAACTCAGCCGTTGTGGGTTTGGCACCTAAGCCTTTGAGCGTATCCTCTAGTCGTAGGATTTTTAGAAAGCCACCTCCACTGCGTACGGGCCTCTCTGGGAATTGAAATCATCTGGGAATAGAAAGCCATCCAGATCTGAGTGTGCTCAAGAAAGTGTGACTAGCGAGTATATCTCGACATTACTAACGAGTCTCTAGGTCCCGCTCCATGACGAAACTCATTTCTATGCAGCTAAAAACCAGTGTATCACACTATTAGAACATAATCTACAGTGCAACCATACACACACCATGATCTTCATGCTGTGTTATATATTCATTCAATCGACTCCTCCCACCCAATCATAACATGAAGGAGGCACAGAGTCAAGTTATTCGTGCCTGGGGGATTCACTCTTAGTACAAGGGGGACGTCACTTGTGTGCATGAACTTCAAGAAAACCCCCTATATATGGTCCATGTAGCAGAATAAAACACCCTATTTAAGCTTATAAGGATACCACCAAAAGCGCACTATGTCCCCCCTTCCTTAAATCTATGTTCTTTATCAATTATTTAGATTATACCATAAGAAAATCTAGATGATATAGATTATACCATATTCAAATATTCACCAATAGGTAGCATTCATTTGTTTCCCTACTATGGCCTAAAACTAGCTATAGCTCGAGCTTAGTTCATGTGCAATTGGTACATGACCGATTATCACTAGATAGTCAAATGTGTATGTGTGTGTACTTTTTATGTTTAAGGGGGTAAAAACTTGTATTTCCCTAAAACCTCCCTAAAACCATCCCTCTTCCTCCCCAAAGATGTCAAGGCCCCCTAACTTAAATCTAAGATTGAGAAAAATTAAAAAGGGCCCCCACCCCTAATGTATAAGCTTATGCCTTATTTCAAAAACCCTCCCTATTGTACACTCACGTGATATCATAAGTTTCCCCTTGTAAATCCCTCGGGTATTCGTGTAGGCTCTCTCCATGTTCAAGTGTCATGCAGAGGAGTGTCGAGCTCGGTTGAACATTAACTAGATATAGGGAGTATCTCATCTCCCTTCGAAAGACAAGCAAAAACTCTAATGTGATGGGCTTCTAGCATGAGGCTATTACTTCATGTGGACTTTCATATAGGCATAATTATGGTCATTCCAAGCATGACACAGCCTCTGAGATCCTGTCACTCGTGAGCAAACCCAATCATGAGCCAGCCATTGAGGTCTCCAAGTAGCAGCATTGAGATGGAATGCCAGAGCCCAAGGCCTAGTAGATCAAATAGAGATGGAATGGTTCATTTACAAGAGTGTGTGAAGCAGATCAAACAGAGACGGAAGGCCCACTCTTTGTGTGGAGACCAAGACTGCGTATCTTTCTATGTGTCGCTAACTATCAGACTGGAGCATGAAGTAAACAGGCTTGCCACCAATCGTTTTAGCAAAGTGCCAAAGGACCTACAAGTAATATAGCATGGAGGCTGGCTCCATCTTGAGTGTGTGCTTCTCCAAAATCAGACGCATAAAGAATCCACACATTTGTCTCTCTACCGTAGCTCACATTACTTGGTAAAGCTCAGCAAACATGGGGACCTTCTTCCTGAATCTATTTGTTCGATCAGCAGCCAAGAGACCTTCTCCAAGTGTGCTTTTTCCTCCATTGCAAGCGTATCCAATCCTTTAGAAGTTACGAAGTCCTCCAAGAGTCTACAAGTCCTTCCAGAGTTCCTTGTCTTCCAAGCACGAGAGGGGATGAACATGCTTGTGAAAAAGTGGAGCATGAAGTTGGGGACATGAACTAGTAAGGTGTTGGGGGGAGGTCTACGACACTCCTTCTAGTCTCTGTGTGGTGTCAGAATGCATTATGCATTATGGACTGTCTTCCATTACTCCCTTCGTTATCCAAATCACATGCAAAATGTGGCCTAAGGTCTTCAAAGTAGGCCTCCATCATCTTCCATTGATGGATACATTTCGTAATGGACAATGTGGTCCCTATACCACACTATTAATGGGCAAGGAAGGCCTTGATGTACCCAAGTACTATATATCCTTGGACATTATTAATGATCTATCCTTATACATGTAGGATTCTCTTCAGAAAATCATGTATTCCTCACGAATTTAAAAGCTAGGAGATTCTAATTCCATTGGTGAATTAGGAGGCATAATAAAAAATCCCCTCACACAAGGTGTTACCGCATTATATATTATTAGAGCCCATTCACAAGCCCTCGAACAGATATGTGGATGTGTAGTCTTAAAGATAAGTGGCTTATTGGGTAATGTGTAGTGGTATAGCACTCCCCATCCCGCCATGGTGCATATGCATATAAACAATCCATCCTCATCATATCGAGAAAAGGGTGATACATATCCTTTATGAAGCAGGTATATGGTACCATGACCATGATCATGCACGGTTGCTCATTAGGATCTTCCCATGACCATGAGCATGCATGGTTGGTCATAAACTTTTCCAACATGATTAAACCCCCAATCACAAGTCCAAGTCCTTTTTGTGGGGGACAATGCCAATATTGTACCCCAAATTCTTCCTTTAAAGTGTTCTCACGCATAAACTTTACACAGGTCCCCCAGGGGGATGAGTATGCATACTCAAAAATCACAAGGGACCCCAAGGGAAAGTGTGTGTGTGTGTGTGTGTAGTAGACATTTACAATACCCCTTTCCATAGTGAAGAGTAGATAAATTTGGATTAGGAAAGAGAAATGATTAATAGATAAACTTTGCAATAAACATCACAAAAAAAACGAAGTAGCGTCATTAACGATGAACAATTTTTTCTAAAAGAGAAAATGTGAGCAGTAAAGCTTTGATAAGTCCTTGGCAGCATTGATCACTTTTATTGAAGAGGGGAGTCTGCCTACCTACCACCATCCAACAAGAAAAACATGGTGAGAACCAATTAAACCTTAGTTGGGAAGACAGTTGTCCCTCCCTTGTTATCGGAGTCACAATAAAAATAAACCCTTGACCGCTGACTTATAAAGCTAGTTAGTAAAAATATGAGTGCAAAGTTGTTAACATAATTATGGGGATAATGAAGTGGAGGTGTGAGGAAAGCGTAATCATGGGTATTGCCCAAAAAAATTGACAATATTAAGCTTATAAGGAAAATTTTAAAGTATTATGAGCAAATAGACGGTAGGGAGAAGGAAGAAGTTAGGAGACACCATTTTGAGAACATTAGGAATTATGGATAATAGAGGGTTAGAAAAGGTTATGACTTATTTAGAAGTACTAAATTTTACTATAACTGTAAAAGTAATTAGAAGCATAAAAGTAAATAAGAGACTTATGTGAATGTTTTAAGAGACAAAGGAATATTAAGGGGTTAATCTAAATATGAGAAGAATAAGTAAAGAAGGGGGCTAACATAGGAGGAAGAAGAAAAGGAATATTTCCATATTTTTAAGAGGGCCAAAAAAAGGGGGGGAATAAAAGGGTTTTTAATTACTAAGGGGGAAGGGCAAAGTAAGGGGGAAATTTAAAAAAAGTGAAGGGGGGTGCATGGTGTTTAGGTTATAAGGAATATTTAGAAAGGAGTTTTAAAGAAAAAAGGGTGGGGGGGGGAATAAAAGGTTGAAAATAACGTGGAATTGAGAAAAAAGGGAAGAAGTTATATTAAACCATATAGAAAAGAGTGAGTCCAATGAGTGCTTGTGGAGAAATACGTTCATAGGTCGTGCATGCACAAATGGTCACAATCAAGACGCCAGCAATTGCGGGTGGGGATAGCAAGGAGTGGAGAGGTTTTAGAGCACACGGGCAGCAAGCGTGTGACTATAAGAAGTCAAGGCCTTGAGAAGCTGAGAGGACAGAGCGTGGGTGTAGAGAACAAGCGCCGCGATGGTATATAGGAGGCTACAAAGTTCACCAATGTCAAAATCCTAATCCATTGTTCGTAGATGTCATCATCATATGTGACCATGTGTGTGTCTTGGGGGAGGGGCAGACAGTGAAAAAAGGTACCGCAGAGGTCGCAAGAGCACAGATGGGGGGGGACACTTGCATAGAGGTTGGCTTAGGGGAGCAGACGGGTTCGTAGAGCGTACTAGGTAGTAAATTATGGAGGGCAATGGAGGCGTGGGCAAAGAAGTAAAAAGAGGGAGTCAGAGACTAGAGGCAGTGGGGAGTCCAAAGGGGTACTTAGTGGAGGAGCATTGCATAATGAGAGGTAGGTGATGGGAGGGGCTTAATATATAGGAGAGGTTAGGGTAGTCAGGGAGTCAAGGGAGGTGAGGGGTCTAGGGGGATGTATTACGAGGCATTTTGAGTTTAATTTGAGAAAAATGAAAGGGTCGCTTGGATTGGCAGTGGTTGGCCGCTACATGCAAGGGAAACTAGGGGTCTTCAGTAATTAAGAGATGATTTTAAATTAGGAAGAAAAAAAGGGGGGGTTAATAGGGAATAATAGGGGGGAGAGGAATTTGGGAAAAAATAGGGGGAAATAGGGGAAAATAGGAAAAATAGGACGATTAGAAAAATACAAAAATTGGGAAATTAAAAAAATAGGAAAAAAGGAGAATTGGAAAATTAGGAGATTAGGGAAATGAAAAAATAGGGAAATTAGAAAAATAGGAAAATAGGAAAAAATTAATAGGGGGTAGGAGTTTAGGGGAGAAAAGCGGGAATTAGGTAAAGTAAATTAGAGAGAAAAGACTAAGAGTGTAAATGTAAGGGGGGAGAGGCATTTAGAAAAAAGGAGAAGGAAAAAGGAAGGGGGGGTTTAGAGGAAAAAATGTAAAGTAACTAGAAAGGAGAAAATGAATAGGAAGTGTGTATATGTGTGTGTGTACACCCTCCCTAACCCGAGGGGACACCACAAGATGGGGGCAGGACACCCATCAAGTGATGTCCTTCCCCGCACCAAAAAGGTCCAAAGAGGAAGCCTCTTTGTAATTGTTTGTAAAGGGGATATACCATAATTGTTTCCAAGTGGATTAGACATATAGCTGAATTTTCATAACTATCTGGACACAATCACGTACTAGGCACCACGATTGCATAGCTATGATAATTCCAACAAAAAGTAAAACGTGGAAGGGATGAGTCATTCTTGAAGTAAGGTTGTAGAAGAACCTCATTCCTGCACAACTCGGTAAGAGTTTAAAGAGCAACGTGGCACGTGGCATGTGCCATGTGGCTAACCCAACCAAGGATTAGAAACGTGACACATGGTTAACCCGACCACAGGTTAACAAGGTTTGGGTGTGTGTGTTTTAAAAAATAAAACTTTTTAACAACATGGCACACGATGCTCAATGGGTGCACATAAAATATGTATACAATTGGTACAAAAAGTGTCGAATCTGTCAGGTAGTCTAGGCTCCAAGGTCAGGGTCCACATACCTGCCACCATCCAAACCAACCAGTTGTTAAAACAATGAAGTTGAATTTGGGTAGATAGGTAATACCTATATCCCCTGGCTTGTTATCGCTTTACCAAAGATCATAAACAAACCTTTTGGATTTCTTGGATAAAATGAATTTAAACAAGAAAAAACCGGGGTTTACATTTTGATGCTAAAAAAAGAACTTTAAAATATAGTTCTAGAGGCTAATAACTAGCAGTGAGGGTGAATAAAGGGGTTTAGCCAAAACAAAATGCAAAACAAATAAATCAAGGAAAAATTTGAAAGGGCGGAAAAACATTCCCTTGTAAAAAATCTTAACTTACTTTCTAAACCAAGCGAATTATAAGGCAATAAATGAGGAAAAAATAAAAACAATTAGGTTGACATTTTGACAGCATTAATTTGAATTGGTCAGTTCATTAGAGTAGTAAAAGCTAATTAATTTTTAAAAATAATTAAGAAATAACTAAAAGATTACTTTTTTTTAAAATATATAGGTCCAAGTAGAGAAAAAAAAAGTTTACTTAAAGTAAAAATTAGATATGAAGGAAGAAAAAATTAAATAAAGCAATTGAATTAATATAAGAAAACACATACATTATAAAGGCAAAAACACAATGAAAAAGTACTTAAGATATAAGAAAATAGATATAAGTAAATGAGTTAGCCACATTATATAAAAGAGTGCTTTATAAAGGAGAGCCTCTAACTAAACAATTAATTAAGTGCAACTAAAGAAAAAAGTAGAATGATTTCCCTATAAATACATAGATATATGTAAAGTTTAAAAAAATCACGAGGGAATGCTATAATCAGAGGATAACATAAGACAAGAGAGCAAATTAGTGCATTATCATTGTACTAGACAATGCCTATTTGCATATATAAACAAATTAATAAACAAGATAAATCCATACAAATTAAGTTAGAAAAGCAACACAAAAAAAGTGAATGAGCATAAGCGATTAAGGGGGGTCATCCTCACCCTCTTTTTAACACAACTTAAAAGGGCGTATGTTTTAAATTTAAATTGTCAATGAGGTGCAAAAAGAAAGAGTTAATTTTTTAAAAAGAGGGGATACCTACAAGCAAGAGAGGGTTGAATCCACATAGACTAGGAAAAGGTAATAAAGTCAACCACACAATTGACTAAGCAAAAGACAAAGTGCCAAAGGTTTAGAAAAGCAAAAAAGTTGACACGTTTTCTTAGCATGCAGGTACGTGACAATAGACGAGAAAGGAAAAGCTACCTTGATGCATAGATATCTGAGGCCAGTGCCATATGAACAAAAGTAGGAAAGGCGAGACAGGCATATGAGCTCTGAAAGTGCTAGTAGAAAATCTTGGAGGCAAAGGGACTAATGTGAACGGGGCGCAAGGAGTACGTTTCTTGAGTCAAGAAAAGAGGTCCGTGAGAAAGCAAAGGTAGGCAGAGGCAACCAAGTAGAAAAAAATAGCAGGAGGGGTCGCCAAAAAACACACACACACTGAAGAGTCCACCAAGTAGTGCACGGAAGAGTCCAAAGCACAGACTGAAGAAGAAAGTCCGCCAAGTAGTAGGAAGTAGTAGCCATACAACACGATGAAAAAAAAGTAAAGCAATAAAGGTTGCCTAGTAAGAAGCTGAGTGTCACCAATCACAGCACTTAGCAAGCTCCAAGGCGTAAGGGGAGGTGATAGAGTGGGATTATAGGATAGAGGTAGCCAAGGTAAGCCAATGGTCGAGACAGTCGTAAAAAGGGGCAAGGGGAATAGCTAAAGCAAGCAATGCAGGAGCCAAGTTGGCAAGCAAGAAGAGAGTGTGAGGAGGAAAAGAATATTTGTGTGACTGGAGAGATACTAGAGCACCTAAATAGGGAATGGTAGGAAGGCAAATCATAAAACTCTATCAAGAGGAGCGTGTAAATTAAGGTCATGCATGAGGGGAGAAGGTAGTGGTTGTTAAGGGTTGGGCGGTGGGTAGGGGGAAAATAAGGGTATAGAACTAAATAAGGAGTGATAACGTGAATAGAGTGTGGGGGTTAAAGGTCACTGTGCCTTTACCTCGATTATGTACAATACTCAAACACATATATAAATGAATGAAAAAGAAGATTAGGGTGTTCTGCACCCACCAAAAGCTTCTCTCTCCCTCTTCCGTTCCGCTTCCATTGAGAGCATTCTCAACTAGTATCAGAGCCCGGGTGATCTAGCTGAGCGTGCGTGAATGCCTGGAAGCTCAACAGCTTTGTGGGAGGAAAAAGAAGCTCTGTGGGAAGCTTTGTGGGTGATTTACTTGCATCCAAGTGCGCAGAGACCTCGAAGGAACCTTTGGAAAAGTCACTTTGGTTTTGCGAAGTGGTTTTGAGAGCCTATTAAGTGTTTTCAAAGAAAAAGTCATTTTTTTTAGCTTTTCCCTGTTTCGTTCTCGATGACAGAGACTATGTATTGACTTGTAGAGGCAACCATTGCTTGCTTTTGGTGTCCATTTAACTTTAGGAGCTTGGAAACACCTTCATTCTTGAATTTGGGATCATTTCGTTGGATTTCTGACTCACTGTGTCAGTTTCAATGTTTTTCTACCCGGGTGTTGGAACTCAAGTTTGGAGTAACCATTTGCAGATCGGTGGACTCAGAAGGTCCTAAAACTTCTATATTGCTCATCATTCGCACTCCGGTTGACTTTACAAACAGTTTAGTTTCCAAAAACGTTTTTTAATCCTTGTGTTGGACCCAATGATTGGGACCACGGTTTCCAAAACCATCTGTTCCATTGCATTCCGGATGCCTAAAAACCCCTATCTATCAGTTCTTGCATAATTTGACGGAGTATTTTCAGAGTTATAGACCTCTGTGTATTTGATTTCGTCTCTCTATTATGCATTTTTCATTCTAAGGTTTTGAAACCTTACATTTATGCCACATGGCAGTGGATAAGTGTTGATTCCCATTTCTCACTCATCGGTTGGGATTTTGAAGTTCCAGCAGAAGAGAGATATTTGCAAATTGTCTTGCTGAGTTCAATTATGCAATGGTGCCCATGTTTTGAGGAATCTCAGGTTCTATTTTTAGTAGCGGTCATTGCCGTGGGACCATGATTTCTTGAGCATACCTTATGCAGATCAATTTGGTTACAGTTTGAGCCGTGTGCGCTCATTCATGGTGTGCATTGGGTTGCAATGGATGATTTATAGGCCATTTGGATGCATTACGATCCTTATTGGATGCATTGATAGGCCCAGATTGCCTTGTGGGATGCTATTTTTTATGGACGCTTTGCACATGGATGCTATTTTATGCTGAGGGACAACTTTGACACATTGCAGTTGATGCACTGATAGTGTTATGCTCTCTTGGATGAGATATTATTGATGCATATGCCCATGGATGGTGTTTATGCTTGAGCCATTTGGCACTTATTGGCATTTTGGATTGCCATTACAGTTGGCATTTTCTATTGGGCCAGATTTACTCATATGGATGCACAGTACATGTGCACATGAGTCAGCTATATCTTTTGATGCTTTGAGCTTTGAGTTTTGGTGATATTTCACTCTATTGTGGCATACACATTTGGTTGCACCTGGTATTTGGTGTGATTCTCTCTTGTAGGCACTAGCATTTGGGATTTTTCTTTATTTGCATCATGGCATCCTCTTCCATGTCTGAAAAGGAGTTTTTTAGCATTAAAAAGTTTGATGGGACAAACTTTTCTTTGTGGAAAGAACAGATAAGGGATGTGCTTATTCAAAAGAAGCAGATAAAACCCTTGCAAGGGATTGCAGCTAAGCCTACAGCTATGTCCACAGATGAATGGAATGAGTTGGATGCATTAGCAAAGTCTATCATTAAACTTCATCTTGGGGAGACAGTTTATTTCACAATAGTCACTGAAAAGACTACATAAGCTTTATGGAAAAAGCTGTGTGCTACATATGAGAAAGAGATTGCCTCAAACAAAGTCTATCTCATGAAGAGATTGTTTGAGCTGCACATGAAGGAGGGAGTATCCATAGCTTTGCACTTGAATGAATTTAATATCCTTTTCAGTCAGCTTCAAGCTCAAAAGCTGAATTTTGATGCGGAAATGAGGGCAATATTTCTCTTATGCTCATTACCATCCTCATGGGATACTTTCCGTACTGCTATCAGTAACTTTGCACATGGTGGAGTATTGAACTTTGATGATGTGGTTGGTAGCTTGTTGGCCGAGGAGATTAAACGGAAGTCAATGGAAGGCAACAAGTAGGATGTGGCCTTAAATGTGCAAAGGGTAAGATCACAGTCTAGGGGGAAGTTTCAAGAAAGAGGGAAGTCCCGTAGCAAGTCCAGGGCATGGAACATTGAGTGTCACTATTGTGACAAGAAGGGCCACATGAAAAAGGATTGCTACAAGCTTAAAAGAGAGCAAAAGGATAAGAAAAAGAATGCAAATTGGGGTGCAAATCAGAAGGAAGAGAGTCCAAGGGAGGACAAAGGAAAAGTGAAGATCGAGGAGATCAATCTAGTCACACATGATAGTGACAATGACATTCTCTTCATGTCTAGTTTATCTGCAGAGTGGCTTACCACTTCAGATGATGCATACTCCTAGGATTGGATTTTGGATTCTGGGGCTTCATTCCATGTTACTCCCCATAGGGAATGGTTCTCCACTTATGACAGTGGAAAGACAGGTTGTGTGCATCTTGGAAATGCCTATGCATGTGACATAGTGGGAGTAGGTGACAAAGTTTTCTTTTGCAAATGGGTCTGCATTTATTTTGAAAAATGTGAGACATGTGCCTAAGCTAACCAAGAGTCTCATTTCAACAGGTCAGCTAGATGATGCTACTTTTTAGACCATCTTTGGTTCTGGGAGTTGGAAATTTCAGAAGGGCTCTATGCTTTTGGCCAGGGGTGCCAAGTGTGGGACTTTGTATCCCTTACATGTATCAGGGGTGTTTGATCATGTTGTTGCAATAATCAAGCAGCCAAGCACTTCTTTATGGCATTGCCGGTTGGGGGCCATATGTGCCAAAATGGGATGAAACTCTTATGTCATTTGGGTTATGTACCGCATTTGAGTTTCTCTGATTTTGAATTTTGTGAGCACTGTCTCTATGGGAAGCAGACTAAATCAGCCCATAAAAGAAGGGGAAAGAAAGAGTTTGAAAAGCTTGATTTGGTGCATTCAGATGTATGTGGTCCCATGCCTACACGATCATTAGGCATGGCTGAATACTATGTGACATTCATTGATGATGCAACTAGGAAAGTGTGGGCTCATGCTATAGCTCGGAAGAGTGATGTGTTCCAGGTATTTCAGAAATGGCTAGCCTTGGTTGAGAATCAGTCAAGTAGAATGCTTAAATGCCTATAGACTGACAATGGTGGAGAGTATCTCTCTCATGACTTTCAGCATTTCTATGATACACATGGGATTAAGAGGGAGCTCACATCCCCTCGTACTCCAAAGCAAAATCTAGTTGAAGAAAAGATGAACCGTACCATTCAAGAAATGTTGCAATGCATGCTTTCCAATGCAAGTCTTTCCGGTGGTTTTTGGGCTGAGGCAATGAAGACTACAGTGCATGTGATCAGTAGATCACCTAGTAAGAGTTTGGATGGTGGTATTCCTGAAGAGGCATGGAGTGGCAAGAAGCCCTCTTACTCTCATTTGTGTATATTTGGGTGTGAGGCATATGCACATTTCCAAAGAGCTTCGAAAGAAGCTAAATCCTAAGTCTAGAAAATGCATTTTTCTGGGTTATGGTGAAAGTGGAGAGATGGGCTATCGTCTCTAGGATCCAAAAGCAAAGAAGATCATATGCAGCCATGATGTAGCCTTCAATGAGAAGAAGATGCATAAGGCACCCATGAGGGATGTGGAAATGAGGAGAATCACTTTCCACGATGTGAATCCACCTACATATGTTGATAGACAGCAAGCTGTCCATGCACCAAATGTGCAAGAAATGGTACCACCAAGTACTCCCACAGGTATACAATCAAGGGTAGATGATGGATCATCTATTGGTGGAAATGATGAGCCAAATGTGGTTGATATTCAGGTGGGACAGTAAGCTGAAATGCCCTTGAGAAGATCATCTAGAATGTCTAGACCACCTAGTAGGTTTGTGTTCCAGGAGTAGACTATGTGATGCTTACTGATTGTGGGGAGCCTTCTTGCTACATAGAGGCTATGATGCGCGAGGATCAACGCAAGTGGTAGTATGCTATGCAATCAGAGATGAGTTCACTTATGAAGAATAAGGCTTGGGACTTGGTTTCTTTACCACATGGAAAGAAAGCATTGCCATGTAAATGGATCTACAAGATGAAGGTCACAGGTGATGATGTGCCTAGGTACAAGGCCCATTTGGTCGCTAAAGGGTTTAAGCAAGAGAAGGGTGTAGACTTTGATGAGATATTCTCTCCGGTTGTGAAGATGACCACACTTAGATGCATGCTTGGACTAATGGCAACAGAGGATATGGAGCTTATGCAAATGGATGTCAAGACAACTTTCTTGCATGGGGATCTGCATGAGGAAATTTACATGGTGCAGCCGGAATGCTTTGAAGAAAAGGGCAAAGAGAATTTAGTTTGCAAGCTGAAGAAGAGTCTCTATGGTCTTAAGCAAGCTCCTAGAGAATGGTATCAGAATTTTGATGCTTTCATTTGGTCCCAGGGTTTTAGAAGGAGTGAAATTGATCACTGCCTCTACACTAAAAGGGCTAAGGATAATAGCTTGATACTCCTGGCACTATATGTGGATGATATGCTATTAGCTAGCCAGAATACTTATGAGCTAGACGCATTAAAGGCCAAGTTGCATGAGGCCTTTGATATGAAGGATTTGGGACTTGCAGGTCATATTTTTGGTATGCGCATCACACGTGATCGGAGTAGGAAACTCCTTTGGCTTTCACAGAAGGAGTATGTTACAAAAGTATTGCAGTGTTTCAATATGGAGGGGGGGAAGGCAGTGAGTACTCCATTGCCTCCATATGTGAAACTGAGTCATACATATAGTCCCAAATCAGATGAGGAGAGGGCCATGATGGCCAAGGTTTCTTATGCATTAGCAATTGGGAGTCTTATGTATGCTATGATAGCTACTAGACCAGACATTGCATTTGCAGTGGGAGTTGTTAGCCGGTATAATCCAGGCAAGAGGCATTGGGAGGCAGTTAAGTGCACCATGAGGTACATGAAGGGTACCAAGGAGATGTGCATCTGCTTTGGTAGAGGAGACATGCATGTACTTGGGTACACAGATTCAAACTATGCAAGGCATGTGGATAGTAGGAGATCCACTTCTGGTTATGTGTTCACCTTTGTAGGTGGTGCAATGTCGTGGATGTCTCGCACACAGAAGTGTGTTGCTTTGTCTACCACAGAGGCTGAGTATGTTTTAGCCACAGATGGTTGCAAGGAGGCTATATGGCTTGATCGGCTAGGGGGAGATTTGGGGATTTATACAGGTGTACCGACATTGCATAGTGATTCCATGAGTGCTATTCAGCTAGCACGGAATTTGGTCTTTCATGCAAAGACCAAACACATTGAGGTCAGGTACCATTTCATCAGGGAGGTACTTGAGGACAAGCGCATAGAGCTTGTCAAGGTTCATACAGATGATAACCCTGCAGATATGTTGATAAAGAGTCTACCTAGTCAGCGGTTTGAGTATTGTCATGCATTGATGGGCATTGGATAGTATGCTCATTGGTTGTTCTCCCTTAAAGGCACATTGTCCTTTAAGTGGGAGGTTATGGGGGTTAAAGTCACTGTGCCTTCACCCCGGTTATGTACAATACTCAAACCTATATATAAATGAATGAGAAAGAAGATTAGGGTGTTTTGCACCCACCAAAAACTTGTGTGGCTCTCTATTTCTCTCTCTCCCTCTTCTGTTCCACTTCCGTTGAGAGCACTCTCATAGAGGGTTAGTATGAATAGGGAGTTAGGGGGTGGTTCGGAAGCAATCAATGTTAGGGACTAGTTAAGGGGGTTAGGGAATGAGGTGTGGGTTAAAGTAGCAATATAAATAGGGAGGGGGACAGCAAGGGGGGTTCTTGTCTCAAGCATATGTATATATATAAGGGTTGTAGAAATTGTATGCCTAAGTGTGTGTCCATTTTCGTTCTAACGACTGAGTGCATGCTCCATTTTTGTTCCATCAGATAGACAAAGCACCATCTATAGCATTAAATCCCACCGCTGCCAACCTATGTATGCATTTTTTATACTTGGGGGAAGACTTTGAATTGAGAATGGGTGCATGAGACTAAGAGCGCGGGGGATGGCGTGTTGGTGAGTTTAGGGAGGAAGCATGTGAGGGAGTTGGTTAGTGTCGATCTAGAGGTAGAGGGGAAGCGAATACTCGAGCACGTGGGGGAAAGAAGGGTAAGGAGACTCCAAGTACTCTCTCCTATGTAGAGACACTCTCAAGGAAAATACAAGGTGGTTTCACCCCGTTAGATGAGTAGGATGCCTTGAAGCTACTACATGTCATGGTTCACTAGAGGACAAATACATGGAAAGGAAGGGTTGGTTTGAGACCAGGAAAATACATCCGGTGGAGTGTGAGCTCTCCATAGAGGTTATCAAGCTTGAGCTGGAAAAGTTGGTATGGGGTGGTTTGTATATTTTTAATACTGAGAGAATTCCTTCATTTGCAGAGTTTGGGGAGATTCTTTCATATGAGCTCGATATTCCACCTAGTGCTTATAGTGTTCACTTCTTAGGTTAAAGTTTTTTCCTTCTTAGATGCATTTTAGAGGCTATACTGAATGATTTGGCAAGCAAAATGGTCTCATTTGATGGCACTATAATACTTTTGATTCCCTTGGTCCTTCATTTAATATTGATGAATTTATCTTCAAGGAATTCCCTCTCTAGGTGGAGTTTTCAAACTACCTGGCATAGTTGGGAAGAGGGTTCGAATGTGTCATTGCTTCTTTGGGGCGTGTGCTTCATATTTTACCATCAACTAAGGAAGATGCTAGCTAAAAGCATGTTGAATTCTATGGGATTAGACCCAAGCTACCCCTAATTTCTTGCGGATTCATTTCTTGGATGATCTATCGTTGCAAGTCAAGGTATGATTTGGCCTATTCCCGGACATGTGCTGTATTTGCAAGCAAACAATGCATTTTGCCATAAATTGTCCATCAAAAGCAATGGAATCAAACGAGGAGATTTCTCAGATTCCACAATCCTTCCAGCATGCTCAAGGGCAGTAGGATATAAGAACACTTACTAACATGCACAATCCTTCCAACATGCTCAAGGGGAGGTGGATAAAGGACTCTTACTGACATGCGAGACAACAAGAAGATGTGGGATATCGAGGAGCAGGAAGCGTGCATCCACAAACCAACTCGGTGGATGTTTCTAAGGAGGCTTCATGGATTTTGTGGGGAAGAAAGGTTGAGCAATGCAACACTATGAGGAAGTTTCAAGCTCGACGGTATGAAATTCTAAACACCATGAGATGGTTTGAGTCATAGATGGAGAGCCAACTAGTGAGTGACCTGTGCATCCTCTATGCATCCCACTTCATCAAGTGAGCCTAAGTTGGTTTGGAGTGAAGTTACAGATGAGGACTTAAAGGCAGTCTCTAATGAGGATATTCTGGATGCTAATCACAAGAAGAGGGATTTTGAAGACAAGACTAAGGAATAATAGGAGAATTCATCTAAAGGGAACATTAAGATCCCAAAAGGAATGCCCAAGGGGATCAAGGATATGTCCAGAGGTAGTGTGGGAGGTAGAGAAAACATATTTAATTTCTTTAAAGATGCCTACCTTGCCTTATTGCTGCAATACACATAGTGGAGTTGATGGTGGTGGGACTGTTAAGCTATTGAGGATGCTTTCTTGAGATAAAACCATGCATACATGCTATACTGGAGTCATCAAGAAAAGAAGCCCAGATTTTGGAACTAAGATGTGGAGATGATGATACCTTTGGTAAACATGGTTACTCTATTTTTGTAAATTATCCCATTAGGGGAGGGGGGGGAGGGGGGGTTGTTGATGTCCTGGTAAGGGATACCTTGAGAGTGAAAGAAGTCTGTAGGGATATTAAGGGATGGTTTATAGCTGTTGAGATCTATGGTGAGACACTTAGGTTCAATGTTGCTACTAGCATCTATGCCCCAAATTTGATGCTTGGGAGAACTATATATTGGTCAACTCTAAAAAATGCTCTGATGAGTTGTAACTAGATTCTAGGAGGAGATTGGAATATGACCAAGAGTGGTTGGCAGATCTCATGGGGGACAATGTATTTTAGGGAGTGAAAGGGATGTTTAGGAGGATTGGTTCTTTAGTAGGGAATAATAGATAGTGTACATTTAGTCAGGAGTTAGTCGACATGGTCCAGGAGGGTTTTTTTGGAATAATAGGAGAGTGGGTGGTGAGTTTAGAGTAAGTCATTTGGATTGGTACTACAATTTTGATGAAGGATAGTGGCTGAAATCCCCTTTTGGGGTTTCTTATATCACCTATTCTTGTCTTTTACACCATTTTCCATTGGATTGGTTCTTTTCTATGCCCTATGCAATCAATAGGTCCTATGACATGCCATTCAAATTTGATAATCGTTTGCTCAAGAACAAGGAGTACTACAGGCTAATCAGGAAAATGTTGAAGGTTGCAGTCTATGAGGAGGAGGATCCTGTACCTAGTGGGATAGAGTATTTCATGCAATTTAGCTAAATACTAGGGCATGGTGCAGTGCTAACATGATTAAAAGAAGGGGGTATGAAGATGCGATCAAGTACATTCAAGCGACCTTGAAATAGGCTATTGAGGCTTCTCCTTGGGATCCAATTGTGGGTATGCTTCTAACAGAAATAGATTGTGCAATTCAATACCTTCAGATTCCAAAGTTAAAAATGGCCTGGGTTAACAATAGACAGACCTAGATGGTAGTGGGGGATTGTCCAGCTAAGTTGTTCTTTCAATCGATAAAAGGAAAGCACTCTTGAGAAACTATTCGCAGATGCAGGCATAAAGCCAGATGCAACTTCCTTTGTGAGCAGTCTTAAGGCTTGTACAAATTTAGCTTCTGTGGAGCAGGGAAGGCATGTTCATTGTCTTACTATTAATATTGAAGATCATTTGGATGTTCTCGTGGGAAGCACCCTTATTGAGATGTATGCTAAATATGGTTACATGATGGATGCACTACAAGTGTTTGACAAAATGCACCAACGACCTATGTCTGTATGGGCCGTTATCATATTAGGACATATCCAGAATGGTTGTAGTAATGAGGCCCTGCAACTCATTCCTCAAATGCAACAAGAAGAATTGCTGCCAAATGAGGTAACCTTTTTAAGTATACTCAAGGCTTGTGCAAGTCACTAAAGAAGGCAACATAGTTACAAAGTTCTGGCATATTGTTGATATATTTTAGGAAGGCCTCAGTAGTATTGTAGGCTCACCGACGGGATCCAATATGATGAATTATGGCAGGCCAAGGTGGAGGATATGAGATGCTGACTGGGTGTGAAAACTGAATCTCTAATGGTCAGAGACTATTTCTTGCAAAGCCCTTCAAAGCATAATATCTTTGGGATGCTATTGTATGTGTGGGCAAGGAGAAATCCCCTATATTTTCTTTTGGGATTTTTTGAAGACTAACCTTGTGGGATAAGTCTAATGAAGCCATGAATAAAAGGTCTCTTTTTGAAGATATGAATACGGTTTTGGTAAATTATTTCTTAAAATACAAGAGAGGCTATATGTGGGTGATTGGCAACCAATAACTATGCTGAATTCCTCATATAAGATATAGTCAAGGCCTTAGCCTTGAGGATCATAAGTATTTGTGATGTTGTTATTGACAAAGGACAGACAGGATTTATCAAGTCTTGAGAGATATCTTTGACAATATTCTCAATGTCTCGTTGGCAATTGCTATGGCCTCCAGCAAAGATGCAAGTTTTTTGAGATTGACTTGGAAAAGCTTACGACCGGATTAGATGGTATTTCTTCTTAAGAGTCCTGGTTGCCTTATGCTTTGATGTACATCTTAGGAATATGATGGCTGCTCTTTTTGTGAAAGCTTCAACAATATTAAGCCTCAATGGTGGGGTGGTAGGGTCTTATGTTTTGAAAAAATCAATGAGACAACATCGTTCTCTAGCCTTGCTATTGTTTGCCATTTGCACTGTGCCATTTATTAGTCAATTAAAGATGGCCCTATGAGAGGGGAAAGTTAAGAGTGTTAGTTTGCCTTCGAGGGAAAAAATTTTATCTGCAATTATTTGTAGATGATAGCTTAGCAACTTCACAAGAGGATGAGAAAAGTGTGAAAATATTAACAGATATTTTTCAGACTTTTTTCTAGCCTTGAGCTCAAATGGTAGCTAGATCAAACCTTTGATTTTAAATCTGTATATGGCTCGGTTTCGAGCTAAATTAAAGATATCACTATGCAATGGATCAAGAAAGGAAGGATAGTATGATACATGGGATCCCCGATCGGTATTGGTGTCACCCAAAAGAAAAGGTTCAATTGGTTTAAGGACAAGCTTAAGAAAAAATTGAAATAGTGGAGTGTATTGCCTTTGGAATGGAATGCACCTCTTCTAGTCATCCAACATGTTCTCTTTGCCATGACTACTTATGTAGCTACTATCTAGAATTTCAAGGGATGCCATTGGGAAAATTTTGAAAAACCCTTTGAATCTTTTTTATGGGTATAGGAGAAGGGAAAAAGGAGACTTCACTATGTCTCTCGGGATTACTTAAAGTGCTTAAAGCAAAAGGTGGTCTTAGCCTCTTGGATATCAACATGCATAACACATCTTTGATTTGTAAATGGATGCCCAAACTCTTTGAATGCCCCATGTTTAGATTATGAGGTGGTTCATTGATAATAGTAAAGGAAAGAAGGTTGGTACATGGAGTGAACTGTCCTAGTATGAGAAACTTTGCTTAGAGTCTCCCTTGAATATTAAAGGCTCAAATATTACTGCAGGCTTAATGTCAACTTGGAAAATCCTATGTCAACACTTTGAATGGAAAGGGGGTACTACATGGAGAGGAGTTTAGGGGAAAGAATATGGTGAGGTTTGGCCATTAAGATTCATTAGGGACCTCTAGCTTTATTGAACTTAGCTCAGACTAGAGGTCTACATAAGAAAGGGGTGAGTAGATGGTTGGGCCTATGGGACAATAGGCATGTAGATTGGAAACAATTGCATGTAGTAAATAGAGAGTTCTAGATAGCCTACAGGAGACTATGGTGTTAGAGACTGTTCTAAATAGGGTGTAGAAGGATGGACAACTAACACAGTACTATCTAGTGGTTGGCTTGTGAATCAATGGTCCTTTAAAGGACAATGTTAAGGAAAATAACTGCTAAAACTATTTACAGAGGGTTCTTGCATGGCATTCCTATGTGTGCTGAACTTAATAGCCAATGAAGGTTCAGTAAAATTGCTAAGTGGTGGTTGGGAAGGTTTATGGATATTTGGAGAGGCTGTAAAACTAGGAAAGCTAGTTTCATGCTTTGGAAGATGCTTCATTTGGTTTTACCATTTAGAGGGAAATTGGCAAAATGGGCCAGTATCAATCCTCTCTGACCTTTGTGTGGCATTGCAGTAGAGGACTCGAAACACCTATTGTGGTCCAATGTGGTGGTGATAATCATTTGGGCCAGAAGTGGATTTGGGATTAGGAAATTATGGTTGATGACCACTTTCTTCAAGGCCAAATGGAGAGCAGCATTGTTAGGTGATTCAGAGGGTTTTTCCTCCACCTTAATAGCATGATGGCCCTATATTTGGGTTGCAATTATTTTAGCTATTTGGATCACTAGAAACATAATGATATTTTCTTAGATGTTCTCAGTGGGTTCAATAGTTTTGTATATGCTTTCCTGCACTTACAAGTTATGTCTGTAATAATGGCCAAAAGAGATGAGCTGATAAGCTCATGCTTATGTGAATTGGGGACTTTGGTTCTCAGAAGTCAAATAAACATCTTTGTGTGGGCCTAGGGTAGTGTGGCCACATATTTGGCTAGTTTTTGTAAGGGTTTACTTAAGTCCTGACACTGACATCTAATATATTGGGCTATTTATTTTTAATTTTTTAAAACCTCCTATGTATGCAACATCTTCAAGAATCTAAATAATTTTTTTAAGAAAAAAACCAAGATGTTGAAAAAAGTTAATCCTGCCCCCCCTCCAACCTCTTGCCTAAG
Organism: Dipteris shenzhenensis; assembly: GCF_047967505.1. Classification (NCBI taxonomy): domain Eukaryota; kingdom Viridiplantae; phylum Streptophyta; class Polypodiopsida; order Gleicheniales; family Dipteridaceae; genus Dipteris; species Dipteris shenzhenensis. The sequence continues at coordinate 19,554,016 of NC_141607.1, forward strand.
CAACGCGTTCCAAAAAAGATTCTTTTTTAATATAACATATTAGCACCTCATGTGTATGCAATACCTTTGGGATTGTTTACATTCGCATAATAATGTCTAAACAAACTAGCACTTTTCTTTTTTACCTCATATAAAATTCTTAAAATGCTACAAAATCATCATTGATATTATTCAAAACATATATAACATTATTGATATAAAATTACATAATTATATAACATGTATTAATAATAACAACACCAAAACATTTCAAGTACATGCCAAATTAATATGTAAGAAGCTTACATGTAGATCATTCCCTTGAAAACTCCCACACATGCTCACTCCCCTTGGCTTGACAAAGCGCTTCTTCTAGTTAATAACTTGACATGTCTTTGGTGAGAAGAACAAGGTCCATTGGATATGATTATGTCTTGTCTTTGACAAAATCTGCTCCTTGTAGCTTTCTCTCTCTACTTTGTCCTCTTCCTATGTCTCAACTCACTTTTGCATATTGTTGCTAGCATAGACTCTAAACCCTAAACCTAAATCCTAAATCTTAGACCCTAAATCCTAAACCCCATACCTTCGATCCTGAAACCTAAATCATAGACCCTAAATTTTAGATCTTAGACCCCATAGACCTTAGACCCCAAACCTTGAATGATAAACCCAAACCTCAAACTCTAAACCATAGACCTAAATCATAAATCTTAGACCCCAAATTAAACCATAGACCTTATACCTAATTCCTTAATCCTAAACCTCAAATCCTACACCCTAAGCCCTAAACACTACATGCTAAACCCAAAGCCCTAGATCCTAATCCCTAAATCTTGGACCTTGAACCCTTAATGCTACACCCTAGACCCTAGATCCTAAATTCAAACCCTAAACCTTGAATCCTAAACCCTAAGACCTAAATCTTAAAGTCTAGCCCCTAAGCCCTAAATAGAATTCCTTAAACCCTAGACTCTATATTCTAGATCCTAAATCATAGACCCTAGACCCTAAACCCTAAACCCTAGACCCTAGATGCTAACCCTTGACCCTAGGCCCTAAACCCTACACACTAGACCATAGATCCCATCTTAAACCCTTGATCGTAGACCCTCAACCCTAAGCCCTAGACCATAAACCTAAAATCCTAAAACATAAATCCTAGAAATCCCAAGAGCTAAATCCTAGAAACTCCAATCCCTAGAAAGCATACCTCAACCCTAGAAACCTACATCAAATCTCTAGGGACCCTAGGGAAAAATTTTATAAACCTAAAAAGCTTAACTCAACCCTAGAAACCCTACATCAAATTCCCTTGGAGTGAAACACAACTTCTTCCTTAAATCTATGAAATCTTTGATTCAAGTAAGAAGTTGTGCTGCATCCAACCTATTTCTTAATCAAAAAGTTGTCTCTATGTCATGTTGCACACAACTAATTTCACAAGCATCACCTTGAAGTGAAACACAACTCATTCCTTAAATGAACAAAATCTCTTGATTCAAGCAAGATGCTATGTTGCACCCCAACTAAACTAATGCGTAAGCAACACATTGGGTGCAACATAGCATTCTTCTCAAATTTAATCATTTTTTTAGTTGTCTTTAAAAGCTTGAGAAAAGCTTCAAAACATGTTGCAAGAGCTTTTTCCCCTGCCGATTTGATTTAAAAAATGAATTGTAAGGTAGATATTTGTTACATTTATTTCCCCTAGTTGCTAATTTAATTTTCTAAAATTGGTATTCACTCTAATAGAGGGATTAGATGTGGTGTTACATTGGAGCAATTATGTGGTTGGCTTTGAACTTGTAAATGTACTCAATCTTGATCCTACAAGCATGTGTCATTTTTAACATTGTGGTAAGAGAAAATGTATATTGATGATCACCAATGTGATTTCCCACCCAAGGTACATCCACATGAAGACTTTGAAGTATTGGTTGAGTTTTTATAATGTCATTTGTCCCATTCTAAATGGATGGTGTATCTTTACACAACCCGATGTATGTTTCAAGCAAGTGGTATATCTTAACGCCATCAAGATGTTGAATTCAAGAAATACTTTAATTACTTTATTTAATTCATTCTTATAGCTCCATGCATATGTTAATAATAAAGAGATAATAAAAGAAAGGTGTAGAGGTGAGTTGTAGAATAATTGAACCAAATTTTGGAGTCTACTTGATCCTTGTTGAGCAGAGGTCACCACTTTACAATTTTGATAAATTTTTAGATTTATTAGGCCATATTTGTGTGGACGTAAGCTATTTAGTTTTGCAATTTGCCTAATTTTAGACTTTATCAATAGATATTGATTGGAGGTGAACATTTTGTAAAGAATTCCAAATGAAGTAAGAAATTCCAAAAAAGTTGAATAATGTGTTGTAGGGGACCACACCATATGCCATATTGGCATTAAATTTCCCATTTCTCACACTACATGCCACCTTGGCATGAAATTTCCCATTTTCCACACAAGCACCACAATGTCATAAGTCATATTACAATAATCAACATGGGAATTAGTATTTCCTATTGAACCCTTTCCCCACCTTGTGACTAGGGTTAAGAAGATGATTTGGAGAGGGTGAATGGCATGTGATAATGAGCTCAAGGTTTGAATCATGTTTTTGTCCACAAGAATCATTTTGATAAAGGGGACTGAAAAGGACTCAATCATGGATGATCAATGCACATGACATGAAGCTATGCAACTAGTGTGGCATACTTTACTAGTTCTTGGATGGGAGAACTTGGTACCATGATAACAACCACATTTCATGTAATAAGACAATTGCCTTGACCATTATGCAAGTTTACTTGGGGCCTAGACTATTGATCTAGTCTCAATGTGTAGCACCATTATTTCCATAGAAAAATATGTATTGCAATAAGAATATTGGGGTGGTTAACCTGGCTAATTGATGTGCGCTATTATGGAAGTAGTCACCTTCTATAGTGGTTGATGTGGCCACTTGTTGCAAACATGTCACTCCAACCATTTACATTAGTTGTGATGGTTATTTCAATGAAAACAACGTATATTTTTTTCTCGTAAAAGACCATGAATTGATACAAGTGTGGATATAAGCATCACTAATAAAGCATTGAAAAAACCATCAATTTGACCCATCAATGTAAACGTTTTCTTTTGTAAACTCAAGACATTTTTAATAGTAGATCAATGCTATGAATTTACAAAACAAAAGGGAACATTAGAAATAAAATAATCCTAATTTTCCTTAAATTTTATATATCTATGTGTGTATGCAAGGATTTCTCAAAGGGAGATTGTTAAACTTTCATTCAAAGTGACATCCGAGGGCAAGCTGGCCTAGCCTACTACAATAGCTGCATGCTACCCAACCCTTAAAATCTCCACAGAGTAGCATGCACTATTTGATCCATTATCATCTCTCCCTAGGGGCCTTTAATCCCTTGTTGGATTCATTGCCCTCATCATCAAGATGAACATGGGAAGGGTCCTCCTTAGATTAAGGTCCCTTCCCATGCTAGTGCCTGATGCTTTTGATGCCTCAATTGTGGCATGATACTGAGACCACATCCTCTCGTGCTCTTTGTTGATTGCGTATATGATTTTCTCTTGATCATGGGGATCTCAATCTTGCAAAGACTAATTTATAATATAACAAAAAGTAAAAACTTTTTCTTTAATGGTCCACTAGTTCTACTAGCTAGACACTTAACAGCCTGATCACTCCCAGTTGTGCCACTCCCACCAGATCCCATACTCAAGGGATGTGCTCCTTAAAAAAAGACTGCTTGTGAACAAAGATATTCTAAACCATCCCACCCCTATTTTAACACTTCAAAAAAATACTCCCAAAGAGGAAAATAGATCCTAAAACCGAGGACATGGGAGGGATGTGAAAGAGAGGGCGATGGGAGGGATGGGGAAGAGAGGGCAATAGGAGGGATGAGATGAGATGGCATGCAAAATGGGCAATGGGAGGGGATCAAAGGGCATGCAAGAAAATAGAATAGTAGAGGGGAGATGAAGTACATTGAGAAGGGGGAGAAAGGGAGGAGAAAGAATGGGGGAGAAATAGGAAATTTAGAAAGGGGAAAACAAAAAAGGGGAGAAAGGGGGGAGAAATAGGGGGACAATGGACACGAGGGGGTAAATGGACATGAGGGAATTTTAGAAGGGGGATAGAAAAAACAAAAGAGGAGAGAAAGGGCAGAGAAACAAGGAAGAAATGGAGATGAGGGAAATTTAGAAGGGGAATGGGAGGGATCAGGAAAATGGGAAAATTAGAGGGAATGGAAAATTAAAAGGGGAAGAAAGAAAGAGGAGAGAGAGACAGAGACAGAGACAGAGACAGAGACAAAGACACACAGAGAGAGAGGGAGAGAGAATATGTGAGAGAAATTTAAAAGTGGGGATGGGGGTGAATAGGAAATTTACAAGGGGTAGAAAGGAGGGGGGAAGAGGAGGGAAATCTATGATAAAGGAGGGGAGAAAGAAGGCAAAAAAGGGGAGAGGGGTAAGAAAGGAGGAAAGGAGAAAGGTGGGGAGAAATGAGGGATGGATGAGAAATAGGAGAGAAGGGAGGAGAAATGAGGAGGAAAAGGGAAGGGTGAAGAGAAGAAGGAAAGAGAGAAGAAAGGAGAGAAGGAGGGAGGGAAGGAAGAACAGTGCAACATGTCATTTGAGAATTGTAACCTCAAAAAGAGAACTCTAGGTGAATCTTTCAACGATCTCCTTTTTCATGTGAATTTCACATTTTTTGGAAAAGATGGGCATTTTACATGACAATTTTTGAAAAAATATTTAAAAAACAAGTTTTTTGAAATTTTGCTGACAAACTTTTTTGGGAAAATGACTAGAAAAACTTCATTTGGAATATCAAAATTGCATGAAATGCATCAATTTCTCAAAACATTTACAATATGGGCCTATGCATCAATGGAGATAAAAGGGCTTATGAAAGCACATTTCAAAATCCTAAAAAGCTACAAATTACATTGCTGCACAAACATACATGCCATTGATCCTACAAAGGACAGTACTCATCCTCCAATCCTACACCTTCAAATGCACTAGGGCCAAAGCTTTGTGGGGAAGAAGTTATAGAGCCTTCCTCCTTTAGGCTCTCCACTAGAACATTCTCTGAGTCAACCTGAGAAGTTTAGCCACTGCAACCATCTTTTTTGCATGATTTGTCTTGGCTTCCATTTGTTCCTTGCATCCAATCAATGTCTTTGACATATTTTGGGATATTATGTATTGTGTCCCCCGTGGAAAATGCCCAGATTGTGTTAATTGAAATGCATATACCAAAATATGTACCTCATCCAACTGCAAAGTACCAATTCTTGGACAATTCTTTATTGCCCTCTTTCCTTTTTTGCCATGTTTCCTTATTACCACCATCTCTAAGTTATATTGACCTATGAAAGCATCCATGCACTTGGTGGAAAATCAATGCACTTCTATGGACTTAGTTTTTGAACCTTCTTTTCAACTTTCACAACTTTAGCAATCCAAAAAGGTAATGCACTAGGATCATCTGTAGCTAGCACAACAACCATCATACCCACCTGCCAAGTCCTCAATGCTACCATTCCACATTTTTTGAACACTTACCTTGGACTTTTTGGACTTTCTTGCCCCAAGGCACATTTCTCATTACAAAAATTTTGGACTCAAAAAGGGGACCTTTGAAGAATTACTAAAATATTAGAGGCTTGGATAAGGGAATATGGTATCCGTGAAGGAGATTATGCCATGTGGACTTCTCTGTAACAAAGGCTCCCCAAATCTAGGGGAATTTTCACGTTTTTTTTTAAATACCCCAAAAGACATCATCGATGCTTCACAATAAAAAATTATCTTTGGCAAGCCTACCCTGACGATGTTAGGCCTCCTTGTTTTCCTCCCATGGCAAACTATCCCCTAACTAGAACCATGCTCACGTTTTCCATTTGGTTCAAACATTTGGCCCAAACTTTGACTTCCTAACTAGCTCTCTCCCTATTGTCTCTCTTCCAAAATGTTTCAAACATTCACTCTTGACACTTTCTACTTCATTCCACTCTTGATTAGTCATTCTCTCTCCTCTTTGCTCACGTTTTTCTTCCACTTCAAAAATCTCTCAGAGAAACTTCTTCCCAAGCTCTGTTCATCCCTCTTCTCTTCCATTTATTCTCTACTTATTTCAATCTCTCTTAGAAACCAAAGTTGTGACCTAAATCTACTTGGAAGGACTAAGAAAAATGGGTGTTCTCTCATTTTTCGTTGTTTCCCTACCTTTTTTTAGTATAGAGAGTCAACTCCTAAAGTTATAACCTAAATCTACGTGTAAGGGGTGAGAAAAATGGGTGTTCTATCATTTTCATCTCTTTCCCCACCTTTTTGGAGTATAGAGAGTCAACTCCAGAAGAAGGAACACATACTTTCCAAGTAATGAAGTGATTTTGCCTTGAAAGTTTTGTTTGTATTAAGTAGATACATTTTTGTATCATACTTTGTCTATATGTTTGTTACAAAAGACAGGGAAGAGGGAGAGATTGAGGTAGATGATATTTAAAACTACATGATGATTTTCAACATTTTTTTCTTTAGTGGTATAGGAGAGATAGATAGAGGAAGAGAGAGAGAGAGAGAGAGAGAGAGAAAGATTATTTTGAACTGCTATGCTTTTTTCTATTTGAGGGGATGAGTGAGGGAGAGAGACAGAAAATAGTCATTTGTTTCTTCATTAGTATAGGAGGGGTAGATAGAGGAAGGGAAAGAGAGAGAGAGAGAGAGAGAGAGATTATGTTTGAAACTACTATGTTTTTTTATCTGTTTGAGGGATGAGTGAGGGAGAGAGACAAAAAATAGTTGTTTGTTTCTTTGCTAGTATAGTAGGGGTAGATAGAGGAAAGGAAAAGAGAGAGAGAGATTATATTTCAAACTACTATGTTTTCTTCCATTGAGGGAGAGAGACAGAGATTGTATTTCAAACTGCTAGGTTTTAGAAGTATTTGAGAAAGAAGGAAGAATAAGAGATTTTAATCAAAGAGTTTTGGGACACAGAGAGAGAGAGATATATATATGATATTGATAATGTTTTCTTTGTTTGTGGAGAAACAAAGCAAAAAGAGAGCATATCTTAAACTAAGTATTTCAAAATAATTTGATGTTTGCTTGTGTGAGGGGTACCTTGGAAGACAAACTGAAGTATTCTATGTTTCTTTTAATAATTTTTTGTTTGTTTTTGTGAGAGGTTTAGTTAAAGGAGAGAAAGAAGAAGATAGAGAGAGAGAGAGAGAGAGAAAGACTTGAAAAGAAAGAGAAAGAGAATGATAGAGAAAGAGAGAAGGGAAGACATTAATTTTGACGGTCTGTGGAAGTAGAAAGAGGTAGAAAGAGCTAATTTTAATCATATGGTACAAGGGCAGAAACTATGGAAGTCGAAAATGATAGATATAGAAGTAGTTTATAGTATGTTGTATTGAAGAATGTTAAGGATGAGCATGGGGAACGGATTCCTCAGCTCTACAAGAAATATTCTTGGATCACAATGCAACCCACTAATCGGGGGTGCTACAAATTGGGTCGAAAGGATGCAATGGACATCTCCAAACATTGGAAGGGAAGGATCTTAGATTTTGAAATTTCTCCTGGTAGTAACACAGTGACATAGGTATACCTTCAGCATGTCTTTACCCATGCAAACATATACGTGCATCCGAATGCAGGACTTCCATATCATAGGCCCAATTGTAAGTTTTTGAAAGTGTAATAGTACTTCATTTGCATTTATTTTGAAACTTTGACATGACTGTTTTATGCCTTGTATTTTTTTTACATATTTATATCCATCTACTTATTACAAAGAGTGGGAGCCTACAGCATGTATAATTGGGTTGTTGCATGTCCTCCATGTTGAGATCGGGAATCTTCAGTATGAAGGTCACACACCATCAGAAATAAAAAAGGACAGGATCTTCTTCTATGACTCAATGTTCATTGTGCCAGATGAAGAAGGACAGTATAGTAGATTAGAATCTCTTCCCTTGCCTTCTTTTAATTGTCTAGAACAACCACTTCCAAGCATCAAGATAAGTGAATCATATAGAAATAGAATGTTTAATGATGTGAGAAATGCTATGAATCCAACTACTAGTGGAAGAAATGCTAGGTTAAGCTGGTTTCTTCCATTTCCATGCTTTGTTGATTTCTTTGCAAGTTGTAGGCAATTAAGGAAAACAAAGATTACTTACACTTGCAAGAGCTTAGAATTGGACTGGCTGTCTAAGCTATTTGACAATGGATGGACAACAAGAACATGTCATGCTGAAGATTTAGTACAATGTCAATTGAACACTTCAGATGTGACATTTTGGTGAGCACATCTTACAATTCTTGTTTGTAGAAAAACTGATCAGGATAGTATGTATTAACAAATCCCAAATTTTGTAGGTATTTCATTGGAAGGCAAAATCTATGCATGACTTTCACATATAGAAGGTTTAGATGGAAGAACCTACAATGGGAAGCAATGGATGATGATATGCGCGATGGGGCTCACAGTCCTGTTATCGAGGTATTAATTTATCGGCAAGGACATCCTGATCTAATGTTGGAATTGGAAGAGGAGTGGACCATGCAATTTATTAGGGAAGAATTACAGTTGGCAACAGCAAGCCCTCCCCAAGACTATTAGTTTATACTTGATAATCACAAAGTTAGATATTGGGATGAGACAAGTATACTTTGTAAGAATTTTTGCCCCCCCATACTCTAGAGATAGTAGACATATGATGGCAGGTATTTCATAATATCCAATTTCTTGGATCCTTAGTGCTTCAACAATGCACTTGGCAATGAGGCATTGTTACATGTATGAATAGAAATCATAAATAATTCAATGTGTTGTTTCATTTATTGTTAAGATTTTATTTATTAAGTTTGCACCTCTAGATTGATGGCTCTCTATGGTCTATGAATGATAAAGCGATAAATATTTGTAATTTTAAATATGTGTGGATATTTGTATAGCTGTATTGTGCAAGAGAGAGTGTGTGTGAGAGACATAGATAGCAATTAGAGTGTACAAGAGAGATTGAGTGAGTGAGAGAGAGAGAGAGAGAGAGAGAGAGAGAGAGAGAGAGAGAGAGAGAAGTTGAGAGTGCAATAAGTGACACAAATAATGCACCTGGCCATGTGATAGAGTTAGATGTATGAAGAGAGAGAGAGAGAGAGAGAGACTATGAGAGAGAGAGAGAGAGAGAGAGCAGTCAGGGGCACAAAGGGACACAAATAATGCACCTGGCCATGAGACATTGTTAGATGTATGAATAGAGAGAGAGAGAGAGAGAGAGAGAGAGAGAGAGAGAGAACAATCAAGGACACAAAGGGAGGAAAAGAGACAGCAGAGGGAGGGGGAGGGAAAGATGGAGATGTAGAGTGGGAGAGAGAGAGAGAGAGAGAGAGAGAGAGAGAGAGAGTTAAGATTGCATTTATTCATTTGCACCTCTAAGTTGAGAAAGAGAAAAATAAGAAAGTTAATTAAAGTCTTCGAGAGACTATGAGATTGAAAAAAAACCCAAATACAACTGATCCAAAGGGTTGAGCCGCTAACAAAATACAAAAAGTGTATATGTAAAATCAATGTCCATGACATAGATAGCTTAGGGCAATAAGGTAACAAGATGATCATTGGGTGTCACAGAGAGAGAGAGAGAGAGAGAGAGAGAGAGAGAGAGCAATGAGGGACACAAAGGAAGGGAGAGAAAGAAAGATATATAAACATCCTCGAAAGACCTTGCGGGTCTATGAGAGAGAGAGAGAGAGAGAGAGAGAGAGAAACACTTTCCAAAGTAAAAACAATAAATATAAAAATATTGTAATTAAGAGCATTCTTAAGGGCAATGCCCATTTTATGAAGTACACTTCTAAGGTCATTTTCACATTTTCAGTTTCCCACTCTTGAGTAACCTTGCATTCCATAGCCTCCTCTGTTGTCTTCCTGAGCATCCTCATGTACTCATGGCTTCCCCTAGAGAGGATTTTGACTAGTGGATTTCATCCACTGATTCCCATGCCTAGGCAGATGAGGCACGAGTCTTGAATGGGAGTGATACTTTACACACACCTCCATGTCACCTATCTTAAGGCCTATGAAAAGTACCATGCCCATCGAATATGTTTTGCATGGTTGGGGACGCATTATGTCATTATTTTAACCACCCGTCATGGACAATGGCCAAAAAACATGGTTTGAGGTGGCTTATTCAAACATGCAAGTCTTTTATGGGCATGACATTTTGCAAGTGCCTGCATGTCAAAAATTATAAGTCTTGTGCAAATTATCGTGTCCATCATATATGCTTTGCATGGTCGGGGACACATTATACCATGTTTTCTCGCACAAGGATTAAAAAACACTCTTTAGGGTGTCTTATTCGAACATGCGACTCTCTGATGGGAACAATACTTTGCACACACCTCATTCATGCCTACCTTATGGCCCGCAAAAACTAGTGTGCCCATCGGATATGGTTTGCATGGTCTGGGATGCATTATATCATGTTTTTCACCACCCGTCATGCACAAGGGTAAACAAGGATGCTTTGGGGTGGCCTATTTGAATGTATGAATCTATGATGGGGATCATACTTTGCACACACATCCATGTCATCTTACTTAAGGCGCATGCAAAGTATCATATTAGATATGGTTTAGATGGTCGGGGTTGCATTATACCATGTTTTTCACCAACTATTATGCACAAAGATTAAAAAACATGCTTCAGGGTTTAAATTTGCAAGTCTTTAATGGGGCACAATACTTTCCACACACCTCATTCATATCCACCTTAATGCCCGTGCAAAGTAAAATGCCCATCCTTGAAAAGTATCGCGCCCATCCGATATGGCTTTTGGGGACACATTGTACCATGTCACAAGGGTTAAAATCATGCATCGGGATGCCTTATTTAAACGTGCAAGCATCTAATGGGAATGATACTTTGTATGCACCTCAATGTCACTTGAAATAATATGTGTGCAAAGTGTTGTGCCCATTGGATATGGTTTGCATGGTCAGGGATGCATTATACTATGTTTTTCACCATCACAAGGGTAAACAAAATGCTTTGGGATGCATTCTTCAAACGTGTGATCCATTGCATGCACCTCCATGTCACCTACCTTAAGTATTTTTCAAAGTATCATATCATACCTATAGGATATGGTTTGCATGGTTAGGGATGCATTATACCATGGTTTTCACCACCTGTCATGCACAACGATAAAAAAACACGCATCGAGGTGTCTTATTCAAATGTGCAAGTCTCCAATGGAAATGCTACTTTGCATGTACCTCCATGTCATCTACTTTGAGATGTGTGAAAAGTACCATTCACATCATATATGGTTTGCCTGGTCTGGGAGGCATTATACCAGATTTTTCACCACTCGTCATGGAGAAGGTTCAAAAGACACGCTTCGAGGTGCCTCATTCAAATGTACGAGTCTACAATGGGCATGATACTTTACACGAACCTCAATCAAACCCACTTTTAGGCGTGTGCAAAGTATCATGCACATCAGATATGGCTTGCATGGTCAAGGATGCATTATACCATGTTTTTTACAAGGTATCATGCACAAGGGTCAAAAAACACACTTCATAGTGGCTTATTCCAATGTGCGATTCTCCGATGAGAATGGTACTTTGTGCATGCGTCCATGTCACCTACCTTAGGCATGTGCAAAAGATCATGTCCATTGGATATGGTTTGTGCAATTGGCAATGCATTAGTAGCATCATAACTATGCGTAGATGCTACGAAAAATAGAGATAAACGATACACGCAACATCAACAGAAGAATAATGAGAATGTGAATAGAGACACAACAAGGAAGATCTCTATATTCCAAAGCAAGAGCTCTACTGAATGTCTCTTCCCTACATGATTCACAACACATCTCAAGTGTGCAGCATGAGTATGTGACCAATGCAACAGTTGCGTTGGTTAGCTCTGCCTATCTACCAATAGGTAATGACATCACTACTGTACTACTTTCATTGAAGCCAAGTAGGGCTATCTAAAATATTGGACAGGCCTTCACGTGTATCCGATGGTGGAAACTCCAATAAAGGTAGGAAGCCTTTCAAAGCTAAGCTTGGTGAAGATCAGCAAGTACTTCAGTTGCAAGGGGTTGAGACATCCCCACAACTTTCTTCACAGTCTTCTTACCTAGGCTCGCTAGATAGCTCAAGCCCTCCAACTTTGTGTCTCGCTTGTACAGTTCAATAAGCTCTTGTTCTACAAGAAAAGGCGCTCTTTCAGAGGGAGATTATCCTCTTCTAGATGCACAATCAGATGCTCATGGCAGTGAAGACAAGTGTCCAAGTTTTTGGGAGCAGCGGCTCCTGAGGTGCATGAGGGATAGATCATCTCAAACCAGCTCAATCCTCGATCAATGGATTGCTCTACGTGCTCCACAGAATGGACATTATGTTCCCTCATTAACAACTCTCCTAGATCAATGTCACTCGCACTCTCAAACACATCCCTAGCCTTGTCATCACAAGAATGATGGCAGATCAGCCCATTCATGCAGCCATAGCCGTCCACACCCAATTCCTTATTCATTTCTTCCAAGGAACCCTTATCCCCCCCCGCAAGCTAGGGGACAAGATTGGGGTGGGAATCAAAGTGGGAGTTGCAGGCGATGGTGTGATAGAGGGAGCTTTTACTAGGGAGGGATGCCTTCAATTTTTATAGTCCATGCATGCTGCATTCAAATTAACCTTTTTAATCTTAAGAGATCAAGAACCATCTTTCAAAGTTTGAGTAGAGGAGCACTTTTGCTATGCAAAATCCAACCATTATAGGTTGTAGGACCACAATGCCAATGTCTACTTGATAGTTTACGTCTTTCCATAACACCATACCAAAGAAAAATTTCCAATAATAGTAGATTTTTCCTAGAAGTATGAGGCCCCCATATTGTATTCTCATTCTTTACGAAATGCACTAAAGAGTTCAAGAAGTCTCTTGGTATGTAGCAATTTCTTATGGTTTAGTGCTTTGTATCTTCAATTCAATAGAGAAATTAGAATTTATGGCATGCTCCATGATTATTTTAATATGTTTTCTAATTAGGTGTTTTTGATTTCTTGAGAAAACATTGTAATAATCAATAATTTCACCTACATACCAAAAATAGTTTTAAAAAATTGTAAAAAAATTGTGCTTTTTGAAAATTATAAAAATAAAAGCATAAGCTTTTTACAAGGTTAGCTTTTTATATCGCACAAAAATTTTAAATAGATTCTTCCCATACAAGTTAGAGTTTGGTGATGGACTTGCCTCTATCACTCTCATAACCTCAGGCTCTTAATTTCTCCCTTTCCCTCATGGTCTAAACCTCTCCCTCTCCTTCAGGAAGACACAGAGGTAAGAGGCTCTTCCTCACCATCACTCTCTCCACCTTCCTAAGTTTTGACAAATTTGGATGGAAGGGAGCTCTTAGTATGGCAAATTTTGGACAAGGGGAATCAAGATGGATTGAAGGGAGCATCATCAACCTATTGCCAATCGATGATATCATTAACCAAGCACTTGGCTGGTCAATGATATCATCGACCAGCTTTGTGCTGTCGGCTCAATGATATCATCGATGGGCACTAGCCAAGCCGATGATTTCATTGATCGGCTCTACTAAGTTGATTGATGATATCATCAATCGGTGCGGCACTCGAGTCAATGATATCATCGATCGACGGCTAGTAGACGATGGATGATATCATCAACCTATCAAGCAACAAATCAATGATGTCATTGATCGATTGCTAGATCCAGTTGATGATACAATCAATCAGATGCACTAGCCTAGTCAATGATACATCGGTGGGCTTGCATATCAGTCGATGATATCGTCGACCAATGATGCTCCCTTCAGTCCAAAAAACTCTTGCCACTCCAAAATTTGTTAGAGAAAATTAAGAGGGAAAATTTGTTCCATTGAACGACAAATTAAGAGAGAGAGAGAGGGAGAGAGAGAGAGAGAAAGTTAGAGAAAAGTAGGGATAGGTGAGAGATAGAGATAAATTTCTTTAATTTTTACATGAATTAGGCTTACTTTCTGTCCGGCGTTCTACGCCAAAGCCTGCATTCTTCAATCTTGGATCGTCACTTCCTAGGAGGAAAATGAGACCTTACACTCTGATACCAATGAAACTGGAACCTCTCGCTCTCATTTCTCTCAGAAATCTTACTCGTAAAGAACAGCAAAGACACTCTCTTTTCTCTCTCTCTCTCTCCCCCTCTCAACAGAAACACTAGGGCCTAGGACAATCGTTGGGCTAGACCCCCCGAAGGTTTTTATTACTTGAGAGAAAACTGAGTACATGAGTTCAGCGTGGAAGCTGCTCATGCAAAATTCAAAGGTGAATTTCAATTACATGAGCTCTCAGGCTCCCCTTCTTGGCAACAAGCCACTTGTCAATTTCTACTTTACTTTCCTAATTACATGCCACTAAGGGCAACTCTGGAGTCTTCGAAGCACATGCATGTTTTGATGAATGACTTGTATTGCAATTTCGGTTTTTAAATCATAACTTTGTGCTTTTTTGTCATAATTTTGTAATTTTTTGTTCAAATTTTTTTATCATCTATAGGCTTTGGAAAAATATATTGAATTGTTTAGAATAGGAATTTAAAATCATGTTTCAATGATGAGCAAGATGACATGTTTTTTCATGTAGAAGTTCTTTTTGGTAATTGTAGTAAATGTTGAAGTATTTTTGAAAGTTTATCGTCCTTTCTTCATGAGATATTGTTAATAACATATTCTAAACAATTCAAAATTGTTTTGGTGTTTTGTAGCTATGTCAAACAAACAAATGTTTGGGGAGATCCATGTCTATGGGAAGCCTTCCACAGAGGATACTCCCCCTAAAAGCAAGAAGATAAAGTTGACAAAGAAGATACTAAGGAAGCAAAGAGAACTAGAAAATATTTGAATCCTAATGTGCAACAACTTGAACAAATTTATGATGTTCCTACTTCTAATGATGAAGCTTCTTTGCAACTTCAAATTTTATGGGACAAAGCTGAAGTACAAAATGTTCAAGATTCAAAATGGTCCATCAAAGTTGATCCTGATATGGATGAGATGACTTTGATGCTTCCAAAGACGCTTCCCAGTGGAAGATCAATTTTCAAGCCAATTATAAAGATCAAAGGCATAGCCAAAAGCGTGAGTCTAACATTGAGGAAGTTGAAATGCTTGGGATTCATAATAATAAGAGACCTCTTGTTTGTATCATCTTGGAGGAATTTTTTTCTTACAAAGCCGTCACTCTCCTACTGTAGCAGAATGATTTAAAAAATTCAAGGCTGAAGGAAAGGTTAGCTATTCTCCATACATAATTTTATATTTCTTCTTTTTATGTAGTTTTCTTTAAGAACAATGAGTCATTCAATTTAAGTCTTTGTGTGCTTAGGATCTTATTCACCACTTGACTAACCAAACTGTGGAGGTGGAGAAGACAACTAAAGAGATGGAGGTATCTACTTCTGAGAGTTATTCAGAGGAGCATGTGGAGGAGGATTATTCCTCATCATAGGGAGAAGGATATTTTATATATGAAGTCAAAAAATAGGGCACTATAGTCATGGATTAAGAGCTCATGCTTCTTTTTATTCACATTGATTGAGAGCCCCTTCTTTTTTAGGTATTCAGGGATTAAGTGCATCCCCAGTTGGGCATGTCTTGAGTGCTCCACTCTCACAAAAAAACAACTAAAGGGTGTAAGTATGATTCCTCCAGATGAGTTAAATAAAGATGTTGAGAAAAGAGAATAGACAAGCATGGGATATCATAGAGAATAGACATACATGGGATATCATTAATTTTGAAAAGGGTAGTGAGCTACAATTACCTGGAGCTAAAATAGGAGATGGTGCTTCAGATACATATCAAATCAGAGTTCGTGCGAAGGTGCAATGAGATAGCCTTGTGGATCATCAAACATTTTTCTTGCACATTGATCAATCACATTCACATATGTCCTTTTTGAAAGATGTGCTGAACTCAATGCACAATAAAAAGTTTGGCATCCATTTGAAATGTCAATCAAATGCACTGTTTGTACTAGTGATGACACAAGCAACATATGTTCATCTACTCCGCACACTTACAAAGGTCTCACTCATTTGTGGGAGTCATTGATTTGCGCAAAAAATTTCTTTTTCCTAACAGCAACTCCTTAGCCTTTCAACCAGATCTCCTGTAACATGAAACAATGTTGTACAAATAATGTGTCATGCTACCTATCATCTAAAATTAAGAAGTGAACTATTTTAATAACTTTTCTTGTCTTATGGTAGTGAGTTATATGCACAAAAATTGAGACCTGTATTAAATACCAATGCATTAATTGAATCGCATTATGTTCTTTGAAAGCATAATTTTTGCGAAGTCTACAACTGAGACAACCAAGGGAATTTGAGAATACATTCCTTGAATTGAAGCACCTAACATTGGGCTATGTATTTGTGTTTGATAAAGTGCTTCATTTTACTTTTCAGGAAATGCAAAAACTCCCAACATTGCATGTCTTTGTTCATGAGACCTTTCCTCTTCTTCTTATTTCCATGCTTGTCTACAGTATCCACATATTCAAATACTTTCATAGTGATGGTTTTCCATTCCTTCGTTGTCTCCAAGGGGCAGTAGGCTAACTTCTAAATATGCCACAATCCTTGCATTCACCCATTAAACACTTCCTACGATGGAAGGTTGTAACACTTATTTCATTAATTTTGGACTCATATGTCTACTTTTGGACTATTCCTTAAAAAACCTTCCCAAATGAAAAGTTTACTTTATGAAAATGTCATTCGAGAATCAAAAGTTTACTTTCTAGCTAGCCCTGTCATTTCCACGTAATACATTTCAAAATCTCTCTCTACAATGTTGCACTAATAATGCAAAAACTACTATTAAATCCTAAATTTAAGAATCGTATTCTTAAATTAAAGAATCCCTTGAGTTATTAGTTTAAATCCATGAAAAACCACCCTCTTGAAGATTCAAAAAACTTAAAAAAGGTATACATATGAGACATGCAAGACTCTTTTTACTTTCAATGTAGAAAACTATAACACTCTTGAATATTCAAGAAATTTAAAGGTTTATATGGACATGAGACATGATGGAAGCCTCTTTTATACTCTAAAAAATAGCAATAGCTATGCTTGCAATTTTACATTATCATAAGTTTACAAGAAATATTGCTCTAGATGAGTCTTTGTCTAAAGGATCTGCCGTGGCCTTTTCAATAATTTATTTCTGCCTTTACAGTGAGTTAAGTACAAATGGGTGATCCAAACATGAAAGGATTTGCCGTGGCCTTTTCAATAATTTAATTCTACCTTTATAGTGACTTATGTAGAAATGGGCGATCCAAACATTTGCTTGTTTGAATGTCCTTTTCTGTTTTCACGGAAATGAGCAATCCAAACATTTGCTTGTTTGAATGTTCTTTATGTCATCACTTGTCGCTTGGGTTTAAAGTGACACTTCTCGACATTTAACTTTTTGGACATGCAAGTAATTCAGGAACATATTTCCCTTTCAATGGATCAGCATGCATAGTCCTAAACCATTGCACAACAATGAAAGTCACTTTCCCTTACATAGACTTTATTTCTACCACTATTTCAATCCACAATGGATATTTAAGAGGATCCTTTAGAGAAAGAGTTGCAACCATGGATCCAACCAACCTAGAACGTACCCACATTTTAGTGAGCTCTTCTCATCTAGGTGAGAACTTTGTGCAGCAAGGTACATCTTCCGTGCAGGTATGATGATTAAAGCTTCAACCTCAAGTAGTAGACTTTGAGGCTATATAGGCTATCTTGAAGGAGAGGATGTTGGCCATACAAAAGGATTACATAAAGTAGATGGTGTTACTCTTGAACTAATCAAGGATGAGGTCTTGGTATTCAACAAATTTAGTATTCTACCACAGTCCACTGTCTCCACTTCTTAACTATGTTTTTGACTTCTCTACCAAACTTCTCTTCTCAAACATGCACTTTTCATTGTCAACATCCCTTCCTTGACCTTGTGCCTACTCTACCTCAATATGATTCACCAAAGGTTCTTAAACTTAAGCATGAATTTCTTGGACTGGATGAAGGACAATAATTGTATGCAGTGATGGACACCCTCGATCTAGAGAAATTTATTCAAGGTGGAGAATGCGAGGGTTGTTGTACCAAGACATTGAATGATTCAACCTCTCGCTTGTGATGGAAGACATGCTAAGGAAAGTGAGCGAGTGGGAGATGAATTCATGATTTGAGGCAAAATCAATTGGAGGTTTGATTGTGTATGTTGGCTAATCCAACAATTGGGGTAAAAGCACAATGAGTGGCTTCAGTCATTCTACCTCCCCTTGCTCCCTACGTGGAGGTCCCTCCAATAGGAGGTGACTGGTATAGGACTAGTTCTCTAACCTTTCCATGATGGTTCTTGCTTCTTAGAGGAGATCTTGTGTGCCCTCCTTGAACTATCAGAACACAACAATAGAACTTAAGCTTTGGATTCCCAAGAACAACTAAAAGCTCGATCTTTCTATGATGTTCCTTGTAGAAACCCATTTGATGGTTGAAATCCCATCCCTATCAAGGGGAGGAAATTATACTTTATTTCATGTGAAGAAATTGTCTCTTTCATGAAAGTATCCCTTTTCCATTAGCACATATCCATATACATATACATATACATGCACATGCACATGCACGCATACATGCACACGCGACACACACACACACACGCACACGCACATATGAGTTTGTGTGTGTGTGTGTGTGTGTGTGTTTGTGTGTGAAGGAGACATTGGTGCTTCAATTTTTGAATCTCCCAAGCCATTCTTGACAATCATGCAAGCATCGCATCTCTTCATTGTATTCCTCTTAAAGATTGTCTTACATAAATGGTAGAGTTTGATTAAGACAGATCATCTTGTTAACATAGTGCTTCCATGCCTATTTTTCATACTCAAGGAAAGGTGGGAAGTGAGTTAAGAACTCAACACTTGTAGATGGTAGAGTAAATTGCAAGAGGAGGTAGTGTACACCTTCAACATTTGGTGTTGGTAATGGTGGGACTCTTGGATTAAGAAAACATGAAGTCATGGTTCTTACATGCCCAAAGGATTGTGTGTATTTTTCCTAGTGTACTTTGTTGTTTTTCCAAGAGTTATGAAGGGTTATATTAATGATAATTACCAAACTATGATGGACATGGATTGAGAAGTCATGCTAGGAGTACCAGAGAAGGTTCCACTAAGTGATCAAACTATGAAAATGGATTAGTAGAGCCACTAAGAAGAGCCAAAGAACCAAAATCTATTCTAATGCACCCAAGAAGGCAAGTGAGGTGCCTCAGCATGCAGGATAATGTTTGCCTACCCTCTTTGTTCTATTAATTACATGGTCATAGAAGAGGCAAGCTAGATAGGGATTGAGGAGACCTAAGAAGACCAAGAGACACTTCCATAGATACCTGATAGCCCAAGGAAGGCTTAATCATGTGGAAATAGGAGACAAGTAGTAATATAGGATAACTACTCTATAAAAGAAGATAAAAACCTTGCCATGAGGATAGGAAACATGGTAAGGGCAAGAACCCTCAAGAGGGGTGGACAACTATACACCAAGGTGTCTTTCCAGAATCAAAGAACCCAAGTTTGAAGGAAAAGGAACAAAAACCAAAGGGCATCCATGTAAGACACAAGCAAGAGAAGAGCAATCAAGATGTTATCGTCACTAAGAATAAAGGTTAATAGTAGTTTCAAGGAATTAACTGACAATGACCCACAAAGCTTCTACAAGTTTTGTGTAGCTAATGGTTGCAACAAGAAAAACATTGCACTTGATTACCTTCCATGCACACTTGAACAACTATACACCAAGGTGTCTTTCCAGAATCAAAGAACCCAAGTTTGAAGGAAAAGGAACAAAAACCAAAGGGCATCCATGTAAGACACAAGCAAGAGAAGAGCAATCAAGATGTTATCGTCACTAAGAATAAAGGTTAATAGTAGTTTCAAGGAATTAACTGACAATGACCCACAAAGCTTCTACAAGTTTTGTGTAGCTAATGGTTGCAACAAGAAAAACATTGCACTTGATTACCTTCCATGCACACTTGACAACATGGCAATAACATGCTTTTAAAAGTATTTGGTTGGATCCATAATGAATTAGGAACATATGAAAATGTATTTTATAGGTGGCTTGGGAGAGAAATAAATGAATAGGGCATGAGAACTAAGTTGGAAAAAGAACAAGGCCAGACTTGAGCTGCATGGACTTCAATGAGCAATTGGTAAACAATGATGAAAGCAAGAGGATACTTCACCAAATACCAAGAAGAAGAGCCTAATTGTGAAGTTGCACAACCTTTTTGTAAGATTTGGGAAGGGAAAGACGCTAGGAGAAGATAGTCTCCCAATCGAATTCTTCCAAGTCTATTGGGAGATCTTAAGTCCTTTCCTCCTACAACTCTGCAAGAGACGATAGCGAAAGGGTACCTTGACTCTAAACTAAAGTTGAAGTAAATGGTAAAACATCAGACACTTTCCTTTTAAAAGGTCTATCAGACAAGGATGTCTCCTTTCTCCTCTGCTCTTTGCTATAGCGAATGATGCACTTGGATGGCTAATTCACACCAACCTTACTCCGACAAATGACCCCAAATTAGTGGGCACTGTGTTGGATTGCCTCGAGACCTTCTGCCTGGCCTCTAGATCCAAAGTTAACCATAGTAAGACCAGAATTTTTCGCACAGGAACCCAACCGCTTAATGCTCTGCTTGACATGGGGTGCAAAGTTATCAAAGAAGGTGAGGTTTTCCGGCTTCTCAGAAGACCAATGGGTTTCAGATGCTCAAATAAAAGCAGGTGAGAAAGGGTCATCCAAAAAGTCAAAGAGAACATTGCAAGGTGGCAAGGTCTCCTACCCACCCTGGTCAGAAGAAAGTTTGTAATGAATCATTATATTTATCCATCAGTAATTTACTTCATATCATGTTGGTTGCCGTCAAAGAAAGCCTTCTCTCATATTAACACGCTCTTCAGAACCTTCCTATGGGGAGGAGACATGGGTCAAAGGAAAATGGCTAAGGTGCGGTGGAGATATTGCACGATTCCCAAAGAGAAGGGAGGGCTAGGCATAGTGAATGTTGAGCAATCGTCAGCTAGGTTCATGGAACAGTGAATCCTTTAGGCCTTTGAGGCGCCACATACTGATTGGGCCTTTCTGGTAAGGGAAAATATCAAAAAAGTTAAACTTGTTAGGTGCAAGCACTGGAAAAGCCTTCCAAAGGACACTACATTCTTCAGTAGGGATCTTTTTGTTGCCAAACGATTGGAACTCTAGAAGGGGATGTGGAAGACCTGGGAACTTTGTTGCCAAACGATCGGAACTCTAGAAGGGGATGTGGAAGACCTAGGAACTCAAAGCGCATCTTTAGTGGAAATGCTTCTTGAGAAAAATAGGAACCTTTTGTAGCCAAGACTCTATTTAGTCTTCTATCACATGGAACTCATCCCCCACAAATGAAAACTCCATCAAGGGGGCCCTCATACTTAATAAGAAAGGAATAGATGCTGGCAAGACCTTTGAGACAGCAAGACCTTTGAGACAGTGCAAAATAGAAGGTAGAAGAGTGAAGAAGAATTAGTGTTAGAATTCAGACTTACCGACTTTTGGGACGCGGAATCCTTGACATGGATGGGAGGGAAGAGCCAAGCCATCGATCAGAGAATTTAGATGGGTGGGCCAAAACAACCTCTAGCCAATTCCTAACAATCTAGAGCACCAAGAGGACTTAATCTCACATCTCACGAAGTGGGAGAAGATGTGGGATAAGGAAATTTGGGAGAAACAATCCTGCTTGCTCCTGGCTCATTGTTCATAAAGGAGTATGGACAGCCAGCAAAGTGCGAATAATCGGGCGTGGGGACAAAAAATGTGCACGATGCAAAAGGGAGACATAGCACATTTTGCATCTGTTCTTGAACTGTATTTCTGTTGACTCTTCTCTTATGCTACTAGCTTGGTGGCTGAATGTAGGATCGAAGAAAAAATTGGGAGACACTGGACAAGATGACCAATGAGGTTAAGGCGGGCCTAGAAAAAGAGCAGGTGCTTGCGGATCAACAAGACCATCTCATGAGGAAGGCACGTGACTTCATGGCGACTTATTATCAAGAGCTGTAGGAGAGGGAGAGTGTGCAAGCACTCTCCCAAACAAGACATACGAATCCTCTCGCCACAAAACCGATGGTGGTGCCTTAGCCACCAACTGTACCAACCTCTTCTCCTATCACCCCTGAAGGAAGCATTCCCTACGTGCACTACAAGCGCCCTGTAACCAGATCTGATCCTAGAAGCACTACGCAGAGAGTTCGAATGGAGAGCAACATGCAGAGCCAGTGGCTGCTAAGCGCCTCGCTTCAAGATACCCCTCAGGGTCATCGTCAGCCTGAGCGCAATGCAGGGCCAAGAGATGCACAGCCGTCAAGCACTCTTCCGACACCATTGTAGTTTCTGTTACCTTTCGTTCTGGCATGTCTGTCCCAAAGGAGGAAAACTAGATTCTCTAAGCAGTGATGGTCTCAAATACTTGAAAGGAACAGTTGTATCTTTTATAACAGTTCACTTTGACATCTTAATATATGAACTTTGACATCTTAACATAAACCCCCCCTTTATAATAAAAAAGGATATGGATAACCATGATAGAGCACTAGAATCCATTTCCCCCTTTCATTCAACCAAACATGGACATTTGTAGTGCTTTTCTCTAAACGAGCCATTTTTCAATAAATTGGCCGGATGAAGTAATGGCCATGGAGTGTGCTAGGAGTGTAAAAGGCATTAGTCCTTGATGGGATTAATCTTACCAAAGACCATAATACAGTGAGGACCATGGAGTGGGATAGCAAAAGTATTTTCCTTTCAAACATTTGATTATTTGACATGGGAAACACTCTCTTCCCATGCCTGGTAAAAATTATTTTGATGTATATGAGTAGATGTTAGTTTCATCACCCAAATGTGTACCAAGTAGACATGAACAGCTGTATTAGTAGACATATTCAATGCAGACCTAGTAAGAGGCTAGTCATCAAGGTCGGACAAGTCAGATTCATAGGTTGTCTGGCATTGGAAGCAGCACTTGCCTGCAAAAATCCCTGGAGTAGCAATACAGTTAGATGTTGCAACGTACTTCCCATCACCTGAGGAGTAGAGGCAGCGATCAGCCAAGTAGCATCATGCTCATTGTGGATGTCCCCAATTCCAAGGTGGTGAGCAAGAATGTAAAGCTCTCCTATTCTAGCCTCTACTGCAGATCACGGGAGCAGCACCATAATTCTCCTCCCAGCCAATTCTTGCTAAGGCCAACAAGCCAAAACAGAGAGCTACGTTGAAATCACATGAATCATTTTCTTCTCTTCTCTCTCTAGCCTTAGCAAACCCCAATTCCCTAGATAGATCTAGATGCCACATGTCATCCATATAGGGCCTTCCTAATGCAACATTTCACCCCTCTCTTGGGATGCATTTAATTCCTTGCCCCTAGGCACAATCTTAGCACTAGGCCCTTGGTCTCAGATCTATCTAGTCTGGTGCTATCAGCCCTCACCTAGGACCTTGACATTAAATCCCTCCTGATCATTTACATGAAGCGCAAACACATATATTACAGAGATAGATCCTATAAGGGAAATATCGACTGATTCTTCCGAGGTCATGCTACCTCGGCTAGAGCGTAACATTCCTTCCCTCTTCAGACATCAGCGTCCTCGATGATAAAGTCTGGGAACACTCTCCGCAACTGATATACGGATTCCCAGGTAGCTTCGGATAGAGGTGGCCATGCCATGCAACCAACACCGTGGGTATCTTTCGATTTCGTATTTGCATTGTTCCTCGGTCCAGGATTCTTGTTGGTTTGCGCCTTGCAATATCCTCTATCTCCTGAAACAAAACCACACCTTCGATTAGTGAGTCACCTGTATGTAAAAATTTCTTTAAGCATGAAACATGAAAAACCGGGTGCACCTTACACCCCTGTGGCAATTCTAATTTATAGGCTACACTGCCTATTCTCTTTAGAATTAACCACGGCCCACAGTATCGAGGTGATAACTTAGCACACTCTCCTGAAGTCAACGACTTCGAGTGCGAAGGAATTCTGAGAAAAACTTTTTCTCCTTCTTCAAATACTCTTATAGACCGATTTTCATCCACATACACCTTGGCTCTATCCATAGCCTGGCGGATATTAGCTCTCGCAAGTGCTAGCATCTCCCGCATCTGAACTACAAAGTTCGCGGCACTAGGCACTTTCTGAGGGACTCCAACTATAGTTGGATTGACTGGCCTATAACCATAGTTCAGCTCAAACAGACTGAACCCGGTAGAGGAATGTTTCCTATCATTGTAGGCAAACTCCAACAATGGCAACCACTTGTCCCATGTATGTTGCCTCAATGACACATATGCCCTCAGCATATCCTCTAAAGTCTGGTTGACTCTCTCTGTCTGACCATCCGTCTCAGGATGATCCCCACTGCTCATTCCCAACTCAGTCCTTAGTGTCTCAAATACCGCTGTCCAAAAATGACCGGTAAATCTAACATCCCTGTCTGACACTATGGATCTAGGCAATCCATGCAGACGAAATATATGTCTAATGAACAAATCCGCCACTTGCGGGGCACTAACAGACTCTCTAGTCAGAATGAAGTGAGCCATCTTGGTTAGACGATCAACCACCACAAGGATAGAATTATACCCTCCTTGTGTTGCAGGTAGCCCTACAATAAAATCCATGGAAATGCTCTCCCACTTACTTAGTGGTATTTCCAAGGGCTGTAAAAGTCCGGGTGGCTTCACCCGCTCGGCCTTACTTACCTGACACGAGAAACATCGTGTCACATACTCATGAATATGCTTTTTCATCTTTGGCCAAAAGAAATCTCGCTTCACGAGATCATATGTCTTCTCGACTCCTGGATGTCCCGCACACGAGCTATCATGGCATTGTCGAATGACTCTCTGCCTGAGATCATTCTGACCAGGTACTACAACCTTGCCATTTCTAACTAGCATACCATCCCTTATGGTATATCTTGCATAAGTTTGGCCTTTTCTGGATGCCAGGTCATCCTTTTCATTTTCCCCGGGTTTTAACACATGAGCCTTAGGCCACAAGCTCAGGACAAACTCGTCCACCTTCTGAGTTTCTCTGATCTCGGTCATTAGAGCACTCTCTAATACCGTGAAACTCAGGTTGTGCATAATGCGAGACAATGCATCAGCCACCTTATTGTCTTTTCCTCTTCGGTACCGAATCGTTAAATTAAACTCTTGCATGAGCTCTGCCCACCTAGCTTGGCGGCCCCTCAAGTCAGGCTGTTTACAAAAATGTTTCAGAGTATCATGATCCACATCCACATAAAACTCTGAACCATACAAATAATGCCTCCATGTTTTCAAAGCATGGATAACTGCATACAACTCCAATTCATGAGTTGGCCAATTCCTTTGAGAGGGAGAAAGCTTCTTGCTTTCAAAGGCTACTGGCCTTCCCTCTTGAAGGAGGACTGCTCCTACCGCAATGCCACTTGCATCGGTTTCTAGGAACAACGGTTTCTGGGGATCAACTATTTTTAACACCGGTCCTGAGACCACAGCTTGTTTTATGGTGTTAAAACTTTCCTGTTGATTCTGTCCCCAAATAAAAGGTACTTTATCTGAGGTCAGATCAGTCAATGGCGATACTATTCCGGAATATCCTTTGATATGCCTTCTATAAAACTGGACAAATCCCAAGAATGATCGCAACGCGCGCGGTCAGACTCTGAGGGATTGGCCAAGTTAGTATCGCAGCCACTTTCTTCGGATCCATTTCTACTCCCTGTGGAGTAATTATGAACCCTAAATACTCAAGCCTAACCATACACAGTATAGTTTTCTTTTTATTCACGTAAAGACTGGCTTTCCTCAAAGTACTGAACACTATCCTTAAGTGTTCACGATGTTCAGTAACACTTTTACTGAATATCAGGATGTCGTCAATAAAATGTACTACGAACTTTCCGATATACGGACGTAGTAAATCGTTCATAAGCATGACAAAGGTCGCTAGAGCATTGGTAAGTCCGAAGGGCATTACCAAAAACTCATAATGACCAAACCTGCTCCTGAAAGCGGTTTTATGCACATCCTCGGCTCTAATCCGGATCTGATGATAGCCGCACTTAAGATCTATCTTGCTGAAAATCACGGCTCCATGTAATGCATCTAGCAAATCATCAATCCGAGCCATCGGATACCTGTGCTTAACAGTGATATTATTCAATGCTCTGTAATCTATACAGAGGCGAAACGTATCATCCTTTTTTCTTTTTAATATCACTGGTGAAGCAAAAGGTGAGAAACTTGGTTGAATCTGCCCCAACTTGAGGTATTCTTCCAGTTGCCTACGCACCTCCGCTTCTTCAGTAAAACTCATTCTATAGGGAGGTCTATTTACAGGTTCAGCCCCCGGGATTAGTTCAATCTTATGTTGAACTTTCCGCTCTGGAGGTAACCCATAAGGTAGTTCATCCCTAAAACATTCAGAGAACTCTGTTATAAGATTAGCCAGCTTGACCATCTCACCACTTTGCATAACATCAGTGCTAGCCGAAGAATCATCCACCAGCTCTACCGATGCTGTGCAAAGGAATAAAGACTCGACTTGAGCCTTTCTGATTTCCATCACGGAAACCAACGGTCCCTGAGGTATATCTTTCTCAGCTCGCAAGACATAAAGCACATCATTCATCTTTAATTGATATACGTGCTTTTTCCAATCAATGGCTGGATTCTTCCTAGAATGCCACGCCATTCCCAGGGCTATATCCGCATGAGCAAGCTTGGTCATTTCAAAATCAAGCTTCTCAGCATAGTCCTGAATCCGAAGCTCCAACTGGGTAACCCTTTGGTCCCATACTTCAGTTGAACTTCCATCGGCCATCCTGACTGTATAACGCATAGTCAGATGGACTTGTCTTTAGTTTCAACCTCTTCACGAGCTTGGAGTTAATCACATTGTGAGTTGACGCCGAGTCAAACAACACAATGACATCATGACTGGCCACTTGCCCTTTCATTTTAATTAACTCCGTATCATTGAAGGCTGTATACCCCGTTGCTGCGGGCTTAGATAGGATGTTATCAGGTGCACTCGTTACTAACTTAGCAACAGACACACAGAACAAACAAGGTACTAACCTCTGAGAAGATCCCACTAGCTGAATCTGCATCTCTTCTGCTCTGGGACTTCCCTGCATCTCCACGTCGCACTCTGAGATCACCATCTCAGCCATCCGACGATCTTTATTACGTGGACAATCTCTCCACTGATGAGGTTGAAGGCAACCAAAGCACAAGCCTTCTCTCCTCGCTTTTTCCCGCTGTTCTGGGTTCAAGGGAGACTTAGACCAAGCCCGGGCTGCCATTGGGGTTACTTTCCTCTTCACTCCAATGGTGGTACTTGGTTTAGGAGTTTCAGCCGGTCTCGCCTGCTTGGCTTGACCACTCGGCTGCGAACCACTCCCTCTACTAGCCCACTTCTTCTTAAACCCAGATTTCTTCGGATACCCATACTGGGTTCCGACCTGTGCAAACCCACTTGGCTTGCTGCCCTTGGCATCCTCGTAGTTCAGGGCTATAGCTATTGCATCATCTAGAGTGTTCGCGTACTTAGCCCGAACTTCCATTTTTATTCGATCATTCAATCCAAATATGAAATCTTTCACTTGGATTGATTGAGGCAGGGGTTCATCAACCTTCATTACACTCTCTCGAAACTTATCAGTGTATTCTGCCACTGATAAATTTCTCTGACGAAGGTTCCTATATTGATCCCAAGCTCGGGATGCTTCGTCAGGAGGTAAGAAGTGTTTCCTGAACTCTCTTTTAAACCCCTCCCAGGTAGTGGATGCTATGCCATCCTTTTGTTGTTTAATCCACCACCGATCCGCTGCCTCACTAAACATATGGGTGGCCTCGCGGATCTTTTTGATGTCATTTCTGATCTCACAAATGGCGAACGCCTCGTCCCATTTATGTAACCAGGTCTCAATGACATCAGAGCTACGGTCGTTCATCCGACCAGAATACTTTTCCGGTCTGTAATTGGCAATATTTGGCACTTTAGCCTTCCTAGGCTCGACCGTATGGACACTAGACTCCAGTTCCATTGGAGCCTTTCCCTTCTCTTCTCGAGAAGGTCTGGCAGACATACTCTGTAACGCTCTCCTAAGTTCAGATTGCCCTGCGTTGGCTTGTAATTGCTGCGCTAACAACTGTTGCAAGGCATCCTCCAGCAATGCAATCCTGCCAGATAAAGTGTGAGCTACTGGGCGCGATCCCTGCTGGGTCGGCCTGACTCCTGACTCACCAGGGTCCCTTCTGGAAGCCCCTTCTTCTGCTTCCATTCAGTTCAATAGGTGTTTTGTTTTGGGGTTTTTTTTTTAAAAAATAAAAATAAAAAACACCTCTAGAACACTGTATTCACAAGCTGACACAATTCAGTGTACTAACAGTCTGACACAATTCCCTATACTAGGGAATTCCTGCAATCCCACATTCACACTGATCAAGCATTTAATACAGGCATATATCACAGATGGCGCTTTTCCCTATACTAGGGAAATTCCTGCAATCTAACTCCGACTGAAGCACACAGGCATATCCTCAAGCATAATCTGTCCTTGCTATAGCATCATAAACTGCGACCTCTGCTAAAACCACAAAAGTCTAACTGCTTCTGACAAAACAGGAATAACGAAAACCAAAAGGGAAAATAGATAAAGTGCTCCCTGGAAACTCCCCGCAATTCGAGTCCCCACAGCTTGCAGCCTGCACTCAGATCTCGATCGTCAACCTGTCGCCTAGCCTCATAGTCTCACAAGTCATCCGTAATCTCTGACTGTACATGCACCAGGGAAGCAGTCGACAGCTATTACCAACAGCTCTCCACGGGCTCTGTCAGGCGTGGAGCGTTGGTGGCGAACCACCCAACGGTGGCCTTCACGTGAGTTATAGCGTGGGATCGTCGAAGGAACGTAATCAAGAGAGCAGTTAACGAAATCTATAATCAGTGCGGGAGGGCTACGCTCAGACACGTCGTCATCACGTCGTCGTAGTCCACTACGTCCATCGCATGGAGGTCATAAGTAGCAGGACCCTCCTGCGCTCTTCATCCTTCGTTTCGTCGAGTCACCTTACGAGACCCCTCCGCTCCAACAGCAGCACAAGCACCTGCGTGTCCCGTTCCACGCACGTCCCATTTCCGTGTCAGGCTTTCCGTTGATCCGTCACGTACGCTCCCGCCTATCGTCCGTCGTCACGACAGCTCCACTCTTTACGTCCTTTCCACTTCGTAGCCTCGGCTCTGATACCAATTATAAAGCTCTCCTATTCTAGCCTCTACTGCAGATCACGGGAGCAGCACCATAATTCTCCTCCCAGCCAATTCTTGCTAAGGCCAACAAGCCAAAACAGAGAGCTACGTTGAAATCACATGAATCATTTTCTTCTCTTCTCTCTCTAGCCTTAGCAAACCCCAATTCCCTAGATAGATCTAGATGCCACATGTCATCCATATAGGGCCTTCCTAATGCAACATTTCACCCCTCTCTTGGGATGCATTTAATTCCTTGCCCCTAGGCACAATCTTAGCACTAGGCCCTTGGTCTCAGATCTATCTAGTCTGGTGCTATCAGCCCTCACCTAGGACCTTGACATTAAATCCCTCCTGATCATTTACATGAAGCGCAAACACATATATTACAGAGATAGATCCTATAAGGGAAATGTCGACTGATTCTTCCGAGGTCATGCTACCTCGGCTAGAGCGTAACAAAGAAAAGATGCCAACATGCATAACTTAAACTTGATGCACCAAGATCATCAGTGTGGATCCTTTACTTGAAATAATATGCTGGAATCATAATGAAAACCATGAACCTTTATCCATTCAGTTCTCTACTCCTGTGTTGTTCTTTCAGAAACATCAGTGTCTGCTGTGACTTTGGATCACCACTCAATAATGGCATAATCTTATGCTCATGCAGCACCTCATCTAATGCTCTTTTACAGCTTCAAATTCCATTCCCGAATTTTGGAAATTTGCTCCAGGCACTGTATGGTCTGGCACAAATTTGTGTGACGGTATCTGGTTCAGTTTGTACCGTCTCTTTGGAAAGTAGATGCATCCTCCCTGTGAATGTATGGAACTATAAGCAGAGGAGACTTCCAAATAGACCATTCATTTTGAACAGGCAGTATAAGGTGCCTGCATCACATACAGAGCAGCCTGTAACCATTCATAACCTTTTCTGCACCTAGAATCCACACATCAGGAATGCCAGGTGGATGCAATATCAAACTTTGCAGGATGCACCAGAATACAGTCTCCACGCCAAAATTTAGAGTCATACGTCGTCCATGATAAAGCATGCAAATGGAACCAAATTTGGTTCCATCCTGCATGGCTTGTTCTGCTTTTGATCTTTCCTCTACACTCTCGGCTGCCATTGTGTATGTCTTTTCATTTGCTTTTGAATCTTCTCTTCAATCTCTCAGCTGCCAGTCACACAGTATATATTTGCTAGCATCACAGAAGCTACAGCATCCTGCGGTTCCAACTCAAAAATTTGCTCTGCAGAATGTTTTGCCATGTCCACATCCCCATAAATTCCACAAGCAGCAAGCAAGGCTGTCCAGACAATAGAAGTAGGCTGAAATGGCATATTTTTAATCAAGTCAAGAGCATCATCTAGGCGCCCTGCACGTCCAAAGAGATCAACCACACATGCATAATGTTCGGACATGGGTGTAATGCCATGATCTAGTTGCATAAAATAAAAACAGTACAGGCCTTCATCCATGAGCCCTGTACGACTGCATGCTGAAAGAACGCCAATAAAGACAATTTGGTCCATCTTTACACCTCCACATTGCATTTCTTCAAAAAGTTGAAGGGCCTCCTTGTCACATCCATGTTGTGCATATCCAGATATCATCGCTGTCCAAGAAACCAAGTCATGTTTTAAAATGTCACGGAACACTCTCCTTGCATGTGTTATGCTTCCACATTTGGCATACATATCAACAAGCACAGCTTTGACATCATCCAAGTAACATCCATCTTTTATTGCTAAAGCATGGATTTGTGTGCCCTGTTCTAAGATTGCCAAGCGTGCACATGCCTTAAGAACACTCAGAAAGGTGATCCTATCTGGCTCTATGCTTTCACCTTGCATCTGCCAGAAAAGTTGAAGGGCCTCCTCACAAAACTCATTCTGGACATAACCAAAAATGATTGCATTGAAGGACACAATATCTCGTTGAGGCAATCCGCCAAAAACATGGTGTGCATCATTCATGCTTCCACATTTAGCATACATAACAACAAGCCTGTTCCCAAGATAGACACTCAAATCATAATTAGTTTGCATGATGATGGCATGAATCTGTTTACCCTCTTCCAAGGCTGTGTGACTTGCACAAGCCTTGAGTATACTTAAAAAGGTTACCTCGTTTGGCAGCAATTCTTCCTGCTGCATTTGGGCAATGAGTTGCAAGGCCTCATTACTACAACCATTCTGGATATGTCCTGATATGATAACAGCCCATACAGACACAGGTGGTTGGTGCATTTTGTCAAACACTTGTAGTGCATCCATCATGTAACCATATCTAGCATACATCTCAATAAGGGTGCTTCCCACAAGAACATCTGAATGATTTTCAATATTAATGATAAGACAATGAACACGCCTTCCCTGCTCCACAGAAGCTAAATTTGTACAAGCCTTAAGACTGCTCACAAAGGAAGCTGCATCTGGCTTTATGCCTGCATGTTGCATGTGCCAAAACAGCTTTAAAGCCACGTTAGCATGCCCCAATTCGGTGTATCCATCAATCATTGTATTCCACGTGACCACATCACGTTCAGGCATTTTATTAAAAACTTGGCATGCGTCTTCCACACTACCACATTTAAAATACATGTCAATGAGTGCACTACCTACAAAGACGTCTGCCTCCCATTGATTTTGTATGATTTCAGAATGAATATAATGACCCTTTTCCAAGGATGGCAAGCTAGCACAAGCCTTTAGAGCACCCACATAAGTAACCTTGTTGGGCTTTGTGCAACCTTGTTGCATATTTTCAAACAGTTGCAGTGCCTGATTAGCCCGCCCATGTTCAGCGTAACCAGAAACCATGGCTGTCCAAGAAACCACATCTCGTTCAGCCATATTGTTGAACACCTGCCATGCATCCCTCGTGCTCCCACACTTTGCATACATATCAATGAGAGTATTAGCAATAAACACATTCAGCTCAATTCCACTTTGAAGGATACAAGCGTGGGTTTTTTGGCCCACTTCTAGGCATCCTAAACTGGCAGATGCCTTGAGAGCAATTAAAAATGTGACCTCGTCTGGTTCAACACCTTGGTTTTTCATTTCTGAAATAAGTTCAAAGGCCTGCTCGTAACACCCAAACCGAGAATAGCATGCTATCAATGCGTTCCATGGTACTACATTTTGTTTTGGCAGTCTTCCAAACACCGTACATGCATCATCAATGCTCCCACATTTGGCATACATATCAAGAAGAGAGTTTCCAATAAAAACATCACAGTCAAATCCAGCTTGAATGATGCAAGCATGAATTTGCTTGCCCTGTTTCAGGGTAAAGCATGCTTTGAGGACAGTTAAAAAGGTTACCTTGTTTGGCTTCACACCTTCATAACCCATTTGCGAAAAAAGCTCTAAAGCTGCCTCAGTGCGCCTACAATTCACGTATCCTGAAATCAGTAGGGTCCATGTATACACATCTCGGTTAGGCATGTTGTCAAACAATTGGTGCGCATCCACCAAACTCCCACACTTGACATACATGCTGACAAGCAGATTCCCTAAAAATACATTTGGCTTAATGCCATGTTTAATTATGTAGGCATGGACCTGGTTTCCCTGTGTCAAGGCTTTAATGTTGCTGCAGCCCTGCAGAAGACAAACATATGTGTTAAAGGAGGCCGTAATGCCTTGTGCATCCATGAGATCCAAACGATGCAGAGCTTCCATCAACCGTCCATCCTGGCACAGTGTCCTCACATTGCTATGACAGTCAATATATCCATCCGTTAGTCTAGAACCAAATAATAGCAACTGACCCAGTTGCGGCAACCTCAATGAATGGGAAGTACTAAAAACTTGAACGCTTGTGATGTTGCATGCCACAACATAGTATTTTTTTTTATAAAGCATAACGCTGGCTTTCCAAGGACATTATAATACTAATCTACGTAGACCAGTGGTTAAAACAATTTATTCCATCTCTGTTAAGCACATTGAGATTCTTGGGTGAGATCCACCCATGCTATACTTCGTAAGGAAACAAGTTGTATGGATCCAGCAGGCCTGCCGTGCGGGTGATGCGTAGTGTGTTGTCGTTGTGCAAAGGGTGTTGGACTATGATCATGAATGGGGAGACATGGCTTGTGTTATGGTGTTGCGATTGTCTGTGGAAGTGTTGTGATCGAGTGACGCAAGAATGAGCAAATGGTCTGACCAGTATATGAACGATGTGCATGTGCGTGGCTCAGGACATGATGCGTTAGTCCAGACATGGTCGATTGTAGAGCCGTAGATTGTTGTCGGTACTGTTATTAGTTGGTGCATGTTGTGGTGAGACATGAAATCTCGTTCGCAGTTGATGTTGGTTGTTGTGTTATTATGTGTTTGTCACTATGTATGTGATTGTGTTTGTCTGCACGTGTTGGAGCATATTTTGGAGACCTAGAAGGAAGGAGACATGTAGTTGACGTTTTTGGGGACTAGTAGAGATTTAGGATGGCAAGCTGTTGATCTTGTGCTGTGTGAAAGATTGTTAGCAAGCACTCACAGCCTTCCGTGAGACTCTTGTGAAGTGCATGTAGTCGCAGTAGTATGTCGTGAGCTCGAGCCCACCGTCTGTTGATAAAACCGAGAATCTCAATATGCGTAACACTCCTCTTCCCGTACCTTGTTTATTGTAGGCAGAGTATAGTTGCAACAAGCATGTGATCGCAGATCGCAGAGCGAAGAACGTCTTCAATGTAAGAAGTGGTCGATCTTATGTTAAGGGATTGCAATGTTCCCATGTAGGGGGGCTCTTGTGCAAATTCTGTCACCTCAAAATTCCAGGCACATTGTGTGCGCAGGAAATGGATCTCTTGTTGCACCATCGGGTCCACCCTGATATGCTTTTTTTCCAACCATGAGAGCAAGTAGAGCCTGGTTGGGTCACGCACTAGAGAAAGGGCGGTGCAGATGAGGCCATGCACTTTGATCCCTGTTGGGTCAAACACCCCTACTTCCATAGTGAGGCCCTGCGAATGGAGAACGGTTCCATAGTGAGGCCCTTCCATAGTGAGGCCCTGTGAATGGATTGGGAATTGTTTTCAAGATACATTGTTGAGGTGGTTCTTGCCAATTTGAAACTCACGGACGCTTGCAGGATCGGTGTCCAGGTAGGTGGTTGTCCGTGCTGTGGGTAAAGGAATTTGTTTTCTGCACGCACTTTCCTTCCTGTTTTTGGAGGTCTGCAAATTTGACCCAAATGACCAGGTGTTGTGGGCCGTTGTCGCCATCCCTGAAGACGCCGTCTGCACCGTTGACGATGTTGTTGTCCACGTCGAGCTTACCTGAACACATCTCTACTATCATCCCAAGTTTTAGGTGCAACTCCTTGTGAAGTCATGCTATCATCCTAGGTCTATAGGGATTTTTATCCCCTTGGAACATGATTTGTGTCTAGCATCTGTTGCCTTAAAGATGTTGGGCTCTATGTTGAGCATGCTGAAGACGTATTCATTATGCTTGTCCTTTGCAGTGTTTGTGTAGAAGAGGTGTGGTACTGTGTGTTTTTGTGGTGGTCCTCGCAGATTTGTGTTATTTAGCCTTTCTAGGTCGAGGTCCGTTTGTGTCCTGATCCTAATCCTATTAAGCAAGCGTAGGAATTCGGCATTGTTTTGTCGCATGGGGATGTGCAACTCATAATACAGCTTGTGCTATCTCCAAAAGGAACCAAGTAGTGCGGTCATTGTGCATCGCTTTGGAAATATCCAAGAGTCTTTTGTTGGGCTTGCTTGGTGGAGGTCTCCACATAGTAAAACATCAACCCTTTCGAATGGTTTGCCGCGGTTATGTTTGATCTCATGTAAGTGCATGTCTGCGGCTACAAAAGTGTTTATACCTACCAATGATATCTCATCAATGACGAGTAGCTAGATGTCTTTGTATAGTTCGGAGAGTGTTTGGAGTGTCTCTACAGATAAGGCGGTGTATGCGGATGCCAACAGTGGTAGGTGCAATGCTGCATGTATGGTCATTCCGTACTGGATAGCATGTGCATTTCCAGTGTATGGCAGAAGCAATACCCCTAGGAGGTCTACATTTGATGTTTCTTTGTGCGAGAAGAATTGGGTCAGTGCTCATACCAGAATTAAGGGTGTGAAGGTTTTCCCCGTTCTAGCATCCCCAAAGAGGAAAAGGTGAAATCTATGCCCCTGTTGCAATGTTTTCTTTATCACGATGTCATCCAAGATTTCTCTTTGTTGGTTGTTCATGGCGTGAAGAGCACTATGGTATATATCATTGGGCATCAATCCAGGCTTGTAGTGTTGCGATGTCCACTTCGTAGCCGTGGTGTTTTAGAGATTCATCTCAATGGCGAGGTCAAACTTCTCTTGACTATTGTCTGCTGTGAGGTGATTGTTGTAATCATTGATTTTGAGTATGTAAGCATGACCGGGTTCGCCTGCTATTGCGGAAACTCTGGTTGATTTGGTTTCTCAGTGTGAGAATCTTGGAAGTGTTCTTGGACTCGTAGAGAGCTGCGAACATATCCCATGCTTCTTTTGATGTCTTGACGGTGTTGAGCTGTCCTAGCATGAATCAGCTATAGGTGTGAAAATTGTTTGTGTAGCTAGAGATCCTGCTATAGATCCTACTATTGCTGGTGATGTGACAACAGGTGGAGTAGAGCTACTGTTGGCTAGATCGTCCAATGGTCTAGGTGTAGATCCATCGACATACTCCTATTTGTCCTGAAGTACAAGAATGGTCTCCATTCGATATTTCCATGTGCCATAATTGGAGTTGTCTAGCTTAGCAGATGCCTTTAGATTGAGGTTGCTAGTCATAGACATGGTGCAAGAAATGTACTCAAAGTGTCGTGAAAATCACTTTTTGAATCAACTGCAAAAACATTGACTGTGGCAAGTGAAATCTAAACTATTGGTGACAGTAGAACTTCAATGTATAATCCGATATGAATTACAAGGTTTGTGGCAAATGATGCCGAGAATAGCCAAGAGGCTTTACAAGGCTGAAATGATGTGCACATTGCAATGAAATAGCCAAATAGCCTTTACAATGATGGCATGTGTGTGAAATCAAATCATGTGCTATCTACCCCACTGATCAATTGGCAATGCCTCTGAACACTCTGAATTCTACTCACTGAACTGATGACCGTCAGGTTTCAGGTAATGTGATGATGTGAAACCGTATGTAAGAGTAGGGACTGACTCTGAGTAGGTATTAGTCGAGAATTTTGGGCATGGCTTAGATTGGCAACTTGGGAAAATTGAAAGCGTCCCCTCTATGGCGATCTAGTCTACTCTGATTTAGATCTATACCAACCATCGATCGATGAAAGAACAACAAATAATTTCTTTTCTTTGGTTCTTTTTGTGTGCTGGGTCAGATGCATCGATGTAGAGGCTGATGTGCATGTAGGGAGTAGATTTTTTGGGAAGGCTTAAAAGTGAGTGATACTTGTGCTGAAATGTGCACATGATGTGACAAGTGTGTAGAGCACAAAAAATCGATCGTTTCACCTTTTTGTAGCACCCTCAAATTCCTCCTGGATCAAGAGATATGGCTTGATCTAGGTGGAGGGGCAAAAAGAGTGAAATGTGCAAAATGATGGTCACTGTGAGTCACATGCACTAATGATGTGGCACTGTGCTTAGCAAGGGGTGTGCTTGTGGAGCACAGTGGGATGTGGCACATGTGTTCACATGCAATAGATAGTGCGTGCTTGCCAGGGGGTAAGAGTGTCTCTTAGGGGATTGCCATGTGGCATCGATAAGGTGGATGCTAACTAGGCATTGATGATTGGATAAGGCTATTGATGTGGTAGCTAAGCTATCTTGGATGATGTGGCTGATCACTGCTGATGTGGCACCTGTGACTAGATAGGTAGAAGCCACGTGTCAAATGACTTGGAACTAGGGATAAGGCTGATGTGGCAATTGTGCCACATTTCAGAAATGTGTGAGAGCCTTATCCACCACATGGCGAGGTGACATGGCCAAGTGATGACATGGCACGTGGGGTGCCAGATGCCGTTGTGGCTCGATAAGGTGCCATGTGGCACTTTGGTGACCAAGCCCTCCTTGAGTGGGTAAGAGGTTAGGTGGCTTTTGTGCCACGTGTGAGCTGACAAAATCTTGGAGATTCTGACATAATCTCGCAAAGATTGTGTTGATGGTGCCGTTTGTAGAAGCAGATTTCGTCAGCGGAGCTTGGCTCCTTAGAGAGGCAAGCAATGCCTCGCAGGAAGCCTTATAGTTTGGAGAAGGTGTAGGGCGTCATATCTATTGAGCGCGTATGTCAGTGGCTGCTAGGCTACTCAGGTAGGTTGATAGAGAGCTTTTTGAGTTGGACGTGGTTTGCAAAGCAATGATGGAGCCGCCGGTGCAGTTGGAGAGTCGAAAGGCTATAGGCATTGGACATACGTGCTTTTGGCGCTATGAGGTTGGAGCCTGTAGAAGGCGTGCGTGAGTCGATGGAGGCACCTTTACAATGCTGGTTGTTGCCCATGCGTGGGCGTTGTTGTAGAGCCGTGAGCAGCGTCCGCTTGTGGAGTCTATAGGCTCAATGGTACGAAGGCTTCCTACTTGTGCTGGAGGCTGTTGGAGAAGACTAGAGGTGCGCGGCTGGCTAGACGGAGCTCCTACCATGATGGAATGTGTAGCAGGCTTGACTATGGCTTTGAGCAAAGGCATTTCGTGGGAGTCCGAGGAGTCGTTAGGTGAGGCTATTGTTGTAGCGAGTTGTGGTGGCTCGTGACTCTAGAAGGCTATTCGTCGTTGAAGACCCGTGGGCTTAAGGCGACGGACGTGTGTGCAGGGGTGCCTTCTCTAGTAGTCATTGTAGAGTTCTTCTAGGCCGAGAGCTATCGCCATGGAGTAGCACTATAGAAGCCTCAATGATGAGCATACTATGTGCAGCAAAACATTTGTCCCTTAAACTGATGCATTTTGCCGTTGTGTAGTAGCGTATGGAATCTTGGCCTTCCAAGGTAGATTTTGGAGTCATTTGTAGAGGAGCTTTTAGGAACACCATATGAAGAGAGTGGGGGAGAAGGAAGGAGTCTCACTTGTAGCTTTCTCACATACACAATGGCAGAATATACACAAAGGTGAAGGCTAAAAACAGTTTTCCTCTTCTTAGTTGCGAAAGCCAAAAGAACTCTAAGTACAAAAGAATAGGTGAACTCTATATGTGGGTCTCAAATCAAATTCAGCTAACTAAGGTGGCATACTAACTGAGCCACTAACTAGAGTACATGAAGATAGTTGTAATCCAGCTATTATTCATGGGCGGTATACCAACCGCATCTACAGCTAACAAGTCGGTGACGTAAATGCACAATGGTCACCTTGGCATATCACGAGTGGAGCTCGATATCTATGTGGCCTAGTAATAGTCATATAAATCAAACTTCCTACTATGCATCTGTACATAGTAGGGTCTTCCAAAAGCTCACCTGCATCTTCGCTCAGCTTCACATTCTGCTCTAAAGGAACTGAAATAGGCTTATAGCCTATCATCCCATATTTGGACAGCATGTCCAATCCATACTGTCTCTGCAAGAGCCATATCCCACTTGTGGATCTAATCAGCTCAATGCCCAAGAAGTAATGCAGCTCTCCAAAATCCTTCATCTCAAAAATCTGCTTCAATAGCATTTTCACATGAAGAATATCTTCATCACTATCACCTGTGATGGTCAAATCATCAACATAAATGACAAGCAACATAATGCCTTTCTCTGTTTTTCTCACATAAAGTGAGAAATTTGCATTCTAAAAGCCAATAGTGACAAGATACTGTCCTATCTTGTCAGACCATGCTCTGGGTCCTTGCTTCAAGCCATACAAGGCTTTCTTCAACCTGTAAACAAACTCAGGATGAACAGCATGAACATAACCTGGTGGCTGCTCCATATAGACCTCTTCTTGCAAATCACCATGCAAGAAAGCATTCTTTACATCCATCTGATGTAAAGACCATCCCTTTGATGCGGTGATAGCAATGACTGCTCTTACGGGTGCCACACTTGCAACCAGATTGAATGTTTCTTCATAATCAATGCCATATGTTTGCGTATACCCCTTGACAACTAATCTTGCCTCGTATTTGTTCACAGAACCATCTGCATTGTGCTTCACCTTATAAACCCACTTGTAGCCAATTGCATTCTTGTCTTTAGGCAAAGGCAACAATTCCCATGTAGCATTTTCTTCCAAGGCATCCATTTCTTCATCCATGGCTTTCTCCCATTTTTCTTTTCCCATGGCTTGCTCAAAAGAAGTGGGTTCTAGTTCATGTATCACTTTGACCATATAGGCATAGTGAATGGCTGTAAATCCATGATATTTTAGCCTATCCACAGGATACCTAGCTCTGGTAGACTTGCGCAAAATAGGCTCACTACCAGGTGCTCTCAAAACATCCCTTGTTCTGAGCCACTGGATTCAGCATCCACATAAGAGTGACCTGCATTCACATCAACCATGGGCTGATCTACTTTCTCTTTTCCTTTTCGTGAGACTTGCATACCACTATCTGCATTACTTTGAGGAGATCCTCCTAATCTCAATCTGCCTGTCCATGGCGAAGTATGTGAACCACTGCTAGAGGACAATATAGGTCCACTAATATTTTGTGATTGCTGTTGTGAATTCTGTGCGGCATTACCATTTTGTGCATCTACATCATCAATCACATTTACTGGTTTATACCAGTTGCTCATCTCATAAAAAACAACATCTCTGCTCAGTGTAAACTTATGAGTAGAAGGGTTATAGCATCTATACCCTTTATGCTGTAGAGAATAAACAATAAAGATGCACTTCTCAGCTTTGGGTCCAACTTCGATCTCAACTCATCTAGCACATGAACATAGGCAATGCAACCAAAAGCTTTCAAATGAGAAATATCTGGTTTCCTACCGGTATACCTCTCCTCTGGTGTCATGCCATGTATTGCTGCAGTGGAAGTCCTATTCATTATGTAGACTACTGTAGCAACTACTTTAGCCCAATAATAATCTGGCAGGTCTTTTTCATTGAGCATGGCACAAGATACCTCTCCAATATGCCTGTTTTTCCTTTTTGTAAGTCCATTTTGATGTGGGGTATGACTGCATGAATATTGTTGCTTTATGCCATGCTCTTGTAGGAAACTTGCAAACTCATTTGAGAGGTACTCTCCCCCTCCATCTGACTTTGGGCATTTTATTTGTAGGCCTGTTTCTTTTTCAACCATAGCTTTAAAAGCTTTGAAATACCCAAACACTTCACTTTTCTTTTTCATAGAATACACCCAAAATTTTCTGTTGTGTAGTCATCAATAAAAGTGACAAAATAATGACAGCCTCCAATAGATGCGGCTTTAGTAGTCCACACATGAGAGTAGATTAATTCCAATGGCCTCTTACTCTCTTGAACATGTCTAGGAAATGGTTTCCTTGCCTGTTTTCCAAATTGACAGGCTTCACATACCTTATGCATTTCTGCAACCTTGAACTTAGGCAATCCTACAACAATATTTTGGGCTTGCATTAATTTAAGTCGATGTACATTAACATGACCAATGCGTTTATGCCAGACATCAATATCTGCAACTACACCGGTCCCATGTGCAAACATTGCTGCACTCAATTCAAGCATGTCCGCATCCAACGTAAACATCCTGCCCTTCTTCTTCCCTTTTGCTATCAAGCGACCTTTATTTTTCATATCCTCAACAAAGCATTCATTAGGATTAAATATGACCTGCAAGCCTTGCTCAACAATTTGACCGACAGAAACCAGGTTCTTGGTGATATTCGGGACATGAAATACATCAGACAGGTATTTCTTTTTCCCATCCTGCATAGACAAAGGAATTTTACCAGTTTGCACAATAGGATGTGCAGTATCATCACCAATCTCCACAAATCTTTGTCTTTCCATTTTCCTTGCATCCTGCATGAACTGTCATGTGGTTTGACTCATGTGGTTTGACACACCCGAGTCAACATACCACACATCATTGCTTTCTTCGGCACTTGTTACAGAATTGGTCATGTGCTGCACCATAAACAGATGCTCATTTTTGTCATCACCCTGTCTACTAGAGGATGCATAATTGCCTTGCTGCAATTTTCCAATCATGATGTCATTCTTCTTTTTATAGCAGTCTTTAACCATATGACCCATTTTACCACAATAGTAGCATTCAACATTGTTGTTTGCATTTTGGCTTCTCTGCCATCCACCACGACATCTTTGGCTCCCCCTGCCTCTAAAGTTACCATGTACTCCTCCATAATACTGGTTTTCTTGAATTTGCTGCATATTCTAATTTCTGCCATGGCCTCCAAATCGGCTTGCTCTACCTCTGCCTCTACCTCTTCGAGCATTTGAGTAGAAGACATCTTCTTTTGAAGTTCCTCCTGAAGAAGATGCACCACCATTTCTCTGCTCTTTAGAAATTAGAAGAGCAATCAACTCCTCAAAATCAGGAAAATTCTCACGGACGGCAATGGATGTTCAGAATTGTGCATAATCCTTTTCTAGACCATTCAAGGTCACAGAAACTAAATCATCATCTTCCATTGGCAAACGAATAGAAGCAAGTGCATCTGCAATCTTCTTCACCTTCATCTGGTAGTCATTGATGCTCATATTTTATCTCGGCACATTATGCAACTCCTACTTGAGCTGCATTTTCTTGGCTTGCGTATTTGTGCTATACATTTTTGTCAAAGTATCCCACGCCTCCTTCGGTGTGCTTGCAACCTGAATATGCACAATCATAGTATCTGAAATACTAATAGACAGCCAATACATAACTTTTTTAGCTCTCTCATGCCAGCCTTTAAATGCCTGAAACTCCTGTTGATTGGCAACATTAGGAATAATTGGTTCTTGTTCAGCTCCAGTAATGAACTCCCAATAGCTTTTTCCCTTAAGGAAATTCATAATTCTAAACTTCCATGCTTGGAAGTTGTTCTTGTCAAGCTTTTCACTGACAATTTGTGAAAGAGTATCATACGTCATTACAGAACACTGCAAAATATTATGTCACTGCAAAAAAACACAACTTCTGCCTCACAAGGGCAAATCTGCAAAACTGATAAGAGTGGTATTTGACCACACAGTCAGTTCCTAGTGATGATTATGCATCAACACGTAATAAGAATGATTCTGTCACTCCCAATATCGCTACACATAGGCGTATGATGTAATTTCTGTGATAACTTTTCAACGACTTGCAGAACAATGGTCGCACACAACAAAAACGGGGCACTTTCTTGAGTGCCTACGGAAAACTTATGCCACCAAAACGGGCCTTAAAATGGCCTCGAATCTGAGAAGGGTGTCCCAATCTAAGACAATGCACTCTTGCACTTTCCGGCTATGCTACATGTATCCCAAATTCGAAAAAAAAAGAAAGCAACACTGATCCTCTTACTAGGACACTGCAAACTTGGTTTGCTTTCTTGAGCTCCTTACCATGAACCGGGCTATGATACCATGTGAAGAGAGTGGGAGAGAAGGAAGGAGTCTCACTTGCAGCTTTCTCACATACATAATGGGGGAATATACACAAAGGTGGAGGCTGAAAATAGTTTTCCTCTTCTTAGTTGTGAAAGCCAAAAGAACTCTAAGTACAAAATAGGTGAATCCTATATGTGGGTCTCAAACCAAACTTAGCTAACTAAAGTGGCATACTAATTGAGCCACTAACTAGAGTACATAAAGATAGCTGTCATCCATCTATTATTCATGGGTGATGTACCAACTGCATCTACAGCTAACAAGTCGGTGACATAAATGCACTACAGTCACCCTGGCATATCACGAGTGGAGCTCGATATCTCAACACACCGTGCTACTACTTTGTAAGCTTTGCGAGAGTATGTTGTTGTTGCATACGAATAGGCTAGGAATAGTATTTCTCCTCGATTCTCTATCTAGAAGTAGGATTGCCACAGTGCATCAGAATTGGAAAGGCTCCCTCTCTTTCTCTTGAAAATGAATTGTAATGAGCAGACATCACTCTCTCCCTCACAAGAAATCCTCTCACCTAATGAAATCTCTCAATGATCTCTCTCTTTTGGAGAATGAATACTCAATCGCTCAAAGAACTCTCAAGAAAATGAATGGATGAAAATTTCTCTCAAATGGATGAAATTTTTCTCACTCTACGGAAGTGAATGGAACACTCAATCTCTTGATCACTCAATCACTTTCTCACACTCTCATAAGGAGGATGGTGTCTCAGCAGAAGGTAGAACCATGCTCTCATACCATGACAAAATATGAAGAGGGGAGAGGAGAAGAGTGGAGATGAGGAGAGAGGGCACAGCTAGAGAGCACACCACAAATGACTAAATGTACACTAGATTTAGTTGAAAATGTAGAATATATACAAACCCATTTAGAGTTGGGCATCTAAC
The DNA here is from genome assembly GCF_047967505.1 of Dipteris shenzhenensis. NCBI lineage: Eukaryota > Viridiplantae > Streptophyta > Polypodiopsida > Gleicheniales > Dipteridaceae > Dipteris > Dipteris shenzhenensis. The sequence continues at coordinate 19,597,914 of NC_141607.1, forward strand.
CCATTTCTTTATAGCACTCTATAAGTGTTAGTGCTTTTCACATATGATCACATGATCGTGCTATGCACATATGATCACATGATGTTGAGCGTGATCTCTCAAGAGGTCCAAGATGAATTGGACGTCCATGTTTTCCTACCAAAGGTTTGAGACTGCTGGGTTGAAATTGTTTGTGTACATATCAGTAGGCTTCCTGCGCAAGAATATTGTTGGCTCAGAAATGTTGCTTTGCAGTGTTAGCAAGTAATCGTCATTGGAGATGTGAAGTGTGTCTAAGAATGTGTCAAAGTCTAGTGTAAGTGTGGAAGGCTTCATAAGGAAGGCTGATATTTCCTTCATTTTAGACTTATAGGATGACAAGTCCTCATTGCTACTTGCAGGCTCAAGAATTTGTGTTGCGTTCATGGGTGGACATGGGAAAACAAACCTACAATGTTTCCCCGCTTTTTTTGGAAGTTTTCATGTGCACGTGGCTTTGGGTCTCTTTTTCTTGAAGATCGAGTAGCAAAGAGTCTGATGTGATGTACTTATCAATGAACTCCTTGATGAATTTGTTCTCAGATGAGCCATATGTGGGTGCATCTACAGTCCATAGCAAACCATGGCGTGCTGGCTTCCTCTATTCTAGAATTCTGTGACAAAGAAAAAGTAAGCGATTTGACCTAAGATGGTGTTGTCTTTCTTAGGCAAAGCTTTCATAGCTTGGATTTTGTGGACGTAGTATCAAGTTGTTGTGATGGGGTCAGATTGTATCATGTTGCGTATATCATTTTTTGACCTTCATATATGTTGTCTTGCTTGGTGGGCCCTCGAATCTTTGCTAAGCATGTAGCAGAGGATGCCATAGTCCCTGTGTGACTCAAAATGTAACGAACAATGTGGGTGGGCCAATCTGTTACACCATAGCAAACAACTCTCTCTTCAAATCATGTTTGTAGTCTAGAGATGTACAAAGGCATGTGAAATCATGGAACCCAATCTTTGATTGCAGTAGCCTCTCTATGTTTGTATCCACAAGTGCATCCCTTGCTTGTAGTCCTCTTGTAGTACTGACCCTCTTAGTTGTCCTTTCCGCATGTGAAGGCATGTGGAAGAAAGAAGTTGTCGAACAAGAACCTTCATTGTTTTGAAGAACAAGTTGTCAATGCATGTAGCAAATCATCTAGCGATATGTAGAAATTCCCACTTCACAATCTCTTGGTAGCTTGTTCTTTTTGGAATGGGGATGCCCATAGAACAGTGTTGGGAATGCTAGCTCCTTGCAATGCTTGTCTTTGAAAAGGCTGTGGCAAGAAACCTTTGGATGGGGCAACGACTATTGGCTTGTCTTGGAAGTCGACAACTTGCTGGCCTGTGTATATGCTGTGGATAGAAGTGTCCATGGCTGAGTCACATTTAGGGTCAGGAGGGATGATTGGCTTGTCATGTTGTATGTCTTGCTCTTGCATTACTTTTGCTGATTGATCATGGCCTCACTGAGCTCGACATCTGCATTTTGGAAGAGTGAAAATTTTGTTGGGGTAAGCTTCTAGAGCTTTGCATGAAATCCTGAGTTGTGCACTCAAAAGGGAAGCTTGGTGTGTCTTCCACTTTTTTCTTATACATGGACTACGCATTGCCAATGCTTCTTTTCCTTTTGCACCTTTGAACCGGGCATTGTTTGATATCCATATTTGCCATGCCTTGTCGAGGAGCTGTGTCACAAGGGGTCGTAGTCGAAGTGGGTTGTTGCACAACAATTTTTGTAATCCCAACAGTGCTTGACATCCTAGACCATATTTTGTAAATCTTGTCACAAATGGCACGCACAGAGTACCATGCATTTAGCTTGCATTCCAAAAAGCAAGCTGTTGCCTCTCCTATGGTGAGGCTAGGGGAATCTTGTAGAGTTGCGCATAACTCTGCCTCATCAGATTTTGTCCACTCCATGCACCTCCTTTTCCTCATGACTGAGACCAACGACACAATCATAGGAGGCTGGTGAAAATCATTTATGAATAGTGTGTGATGGGGCTTTGCAACAAGTGACCCGATGTCCACTACCTTAGCAAGCATGGATTGAATCCAATGAAAGAATCTGAAAGAGACGAAGTAGGCCTATGCAATGTGTGCCAGGCAATCATGCACAAGTTCTTTTGAGTTGGTAGAATTCCTAAGCACAATTTATATCTAATGTTTGCAAATAAGTCTCGTTATTGGAGGGTGATGCACCTGTGAGATCATGCTGGGGTATTCACATCATTGCTTTTTCTTGTGCAAGGTGCTCATGCATGATCTGTGCCAATGTTTTGTGTATTTTCCCTTGCAAAATGTGTGCCAAGCACAACAGCAAGTCTATGCACTCTTTGTTTTCATTGATGAATTCTGTGCCTCAAGCAAGGTTATATGTATTGATGCTAAAGTTGTTTTCCATTTTGAGGCATTGTGCTATTCTTGCGTGAAGATGTATCTTGCTCAATCGAGTTTCCTTGTTGGCCATGGTGGATGTACATGCACTGGATGTGTATATGCAATGTTTGCGTGCGAAGTAGAGGGCTTGACCGTGCGAAGATATACTTTAAAAATATTGGACCTCTGCAACGTTAAGAACTTATTTGCTAAAAGCTACTACACACACGGTGGTATTGGCTCAACCATGCTAGTAACAACACCTCTTATGCTCAGGTTGATATTGGTTGAGACACTCCATGGATTTGCTTGAGCACATACTAAGGAAATACTTGTATTATTGTAAGTTGAATATGCTTCCGCAATGTTGGGCGTGTACGTACATTGATTCACCACAATTTATTTAGGGCTATTTATATTGACATGTGCTTTGTGGTCACAAACTTGGTGCCCAAATGCAGACAGGAGCCTTTCGCAAAGCCTACCCATGGGTACTCTTGTAAGTACAATGAAATAAAAAGTGAATGACGTGCACGCATGTAAGAGATGTTCCTCGCAACATATATCACAATCCCCCCATCGGCAAACTCTTGGATTAGATGTGATAAAATGGATCGACAATCTATTACACAAGACACCTACAATCACATACACATTGTTAGCTTTAGCACTTTTTCTACCTACCCAAAAAATATTGCGTGGAAGGGTAGTATCATTGTGCAATCCTTTGGATTTGGGCCATTTGCTATTATGATTTGCTCAGTCTCACAGACATATCTAGGTCAACTTTTATCACAATGAATGCAATTGTTTCCATCACTGATGTAAATGGGACTCTCCCACTTTGCATTTGCTGCACCACCCATGGTATATAGGCACTAATAGTCTTCTTTGGCACAAGGTAGAGCCAAGTCTCTGCTTTGACTACACTAGTCGTTGCATCGATACACAGGGAAACATCGCATGCTCCACCTTCTCCCATGTTCTTCTTTACTATGGATGGGCCTTCGATCCGATAGAATTCATCCATGTCCAAAATAACCTTCAATTGGAAAACATAGTTGTGAGGAACATGTAGGGTCACCATCTCATGAACAATCTGAATCGGTGAGGTCTACACTCATGTATGTGGCATATGCGCCCTTGCTTTGTAAGTTCAATATTTTGCTAGTACATGCCTCTCGAACACAAATCAATGGTTCACATACTTCGATAGCTCAGCTATTTTCACAATTGGGAGTGCGTTGGAATGACCTACATTATGATTTGATGGCAACAATGCCGTTGAATTGGTGGGAATGTCTTGCGAAGCACGCTCTACCACCTTCATAGTGTTGTCTTGCACATTCTTGTTATCAACCAACCACTGAGTTTCCGAGAGCTAGATTTAAGGGCAAACATTTATATATGTGTGTGTTGAGATATCGAGCTCCACTCGTGATATGCCAGGGTGACCGTTGTGCATTTATGTCACCGACTTGTTAGCTGCAGATGCAGTTGGTACACTGCCCATGAATAATAGCTGGATGATAGCTATCTTTATATACTCTAGTTAGTAAATTAGTTAGTATGCCACCTAGGTTAGCTGAGTTTGGTTTGAGACCCACTTATAGGGTTCATCTATTCCTTTTATACCAAGAGAGAGAGTTCTTTTTGACTTTCACAACTAAGAAGAGAAAAACTACTTTCAGCCTCCACCTTTATGTGTATTCCCCCATTGTGTATGTGAGAAAGCTGCAAGTGAGACTCCTTACCTCTCTCCCACTCTCTGCACATGGTATCAAAGCTCGGTTCGTGGTAAGGAGCTCAAGGATGTGGGGGTTAAAGGTCATTGTGCCTTTACCGCGGTTATGTATAATACTCAAACACATATATAAATGAATGAAAAAGAAGATTAGGGTGTTTTTCACCCACCAAAACTTGTGTGGCTCTCTGTTTCTCTCTCTCCCTCTTCCGTTCTTGCTTCTGTTGAGAGCACTCTCAACTGGTATCAGAGCTCGGGTGATCTCAGTGTGCGTGAATGCCTAGAAGCTCAGCAGCTCTGTGAGAGGAAGGAGAAGCTCTGTGGGAAGCTTTGTGGTGACTTTATTTGCAACTGAGTGTGCAGAGGCCTTGGAGGAACCTTTAGAAAAGTCACTTTGGTTTTGTGAAGTGGTTTTGAGAGCCTGTGAAGAAAAAGTCGTTTTTTGAGCTTTTCCCTATTCCGTTCAATGACAGAGACTCCGTATTGACTTGTAGAGGCAACTATTGCTTGCTTTTGGTGTTCACTTCACTTCAGAAGCTTGGAAACACCTTCATTCTTGAATCTGGGATCATTTCATTGGATTCTGACTCACTATGTCAGTTTTTGCGTTTTTCTACCTCAATGTTAGAACTCAAGTTTGGAGCAACCATTTGCAGATCTGTCAGTTCTGGTCGACTCAACAGGTCCTAAAACTTCTATGTTGCTCATCATTCGCACTCTGGTGGAGTTTACAAACGTCTTTGTTTCCAAAAACGTTTTTCAATCCGTGTGTTGGACCTAGTGATTGAGACCATGGTTTCCAAAACCATCTGTCCCATTGCATTCCAGATGCCCAAAGACCCCTACCTATCAGTTCTTGTGTGATTCGGTGGAGTATTTTCAGAGTTATAGATCTCTATGTATTCGATTTCATCTCTCTGTTATGCATTTTTCATTTTAAGGTTTTGAAACCTTAGATTTATGCCACATGGCAATGGATAAGTGTTGACTCCCATTTCTCACTCATCGCTTGGGATTTTGGAGTTTTGGCAGAAGAGAGATATTTTCAGATTTTCTTGTTGAGTCCGATTATGCAATGGCACCCATGTTTTGAGGCATCTCAAGTTCTATTTTCAGTAGCGGTCTTTTCCGTGGGACCATGATTTCTTGAGCATACCTTATGCAGATCACTTTGGTTGTAGTTTGAGCCATGTGTGCTCATTTGTGGTGTGCATTCAGTTGCAACGGATGATTTATAGGCCATTTGGATGTATTGCGATCCTTATTGGATGCGCTGATAGGCCCAAATTGCCTTGTGGGATGCTATTTTTATGGACGCTTTGCACATGGATGCTATACTATGCTGAGGGACAGCTTTGACACATTGCAGGTGATGCACTGATAGTGTTATGCTCTCTTGGATGAGATATTATTGATGCATATGCCCATGGACGGTGTTTATGCTTGAGCCATTTGGCACCTATTGGCATTTTGGATTGCCATTGCAGTTGGCACTTTCTTTTGGGCCACATTTGCTCATATGGATACATAGTACATGCACATGAGTCAACTGCATCTTTTGATGCTTTGAGCTTTGAGTTTTGGTGATATTTCAATCTATTGTGGCATACACATTTGGGTGCACCTGGTATTTGGTGTGATTCTCTCTTATAGGCACTAACATTTGGGATTTTGCTTTATTTGCATCATGGCATCCTCTTCCATGTTTGAAAAGGAGTTTTTCAACATTAAAAAGTTTGATGGGACAAACTTTTCTTTGTGGAAAGAACAGATAAGGGATGTGCTTATTCAAAAGAAGCAGATTAAACCCTTGGTAGATATTGAAGCTAAGCCTGCAGATATGTCTAAGGATGATTGGAATGAGTTGGATGCATTAGCAAAGTCTACTATTAGACTTCATCTTGAGGAGTCATTTTATTTCATAGTAGTAAATGAGCAGACTACGGAAGATTTATGGAAGAAACTGTGTGCCACTTATGAGAAGGAAACTGTCTCTAATAAAGTTTACCTCATGAAGAGGTTGTTTGAGCTACAGATGAAGGAAGGGGTCTCCATTGCTTCTCACTTGAATGAATTCAATATTATTTTCAGCCAGCTTCAGGCTCAGAAGATGAATTTTGATGTGGAGACTAAGGCAATATTTCTCTTATGTTCATTGCCATCCTCATGGGATACCTTCCATACAGCTGTCAGTAACTCTGCACCTGGTGGAGTACTGAAATTTGATGATGTTTAGGTAGCTTGTTGGCCGAGGAGATTAGACGGAAGTCTATGGATGGCAATAAGCAAGATGCAGCCTTAAATGTGCAAAGGGGCAGATCACAGTTCAGGGGGAAGTCCCAAGAAAGAGGGAAGTCTTGTAGCGAATCCAAGGCACAAAACATTGAGTGTTACCACTGTGGCAAGAAGGGCCATCTGAAAAAGGATTGCTACAAGCTGGAAGGAGAGCAAAAGGATAAGAAAAAGAATGCAAATTGGGGTTCAAATCAAAAGGAAGAGAGTCCAAGGGAGGACAAAGGAAAAGTGAAGATCGAGATCAATGCAGTCACACATGATAGTGACAATGACGTTCTCTTCATGTCTACTTTATCTGCAGAGTTGCTTACCACTCCAAATGATGCATATTCCGAGGATTGGATTTCGGATTCTGGTGCTTCATTCCATGTTACTCCCCATAGGAAATGGTTCTCCACTTATGATTATGGAAAGACAGCTTGTGTGCATCTTGGAAATGACTATGCATGTGACATAGTGGGAGTAGGTGACAAAAAGTTTTCTTTTGCAAATGGGTCTGCATTTATTTTGAAACATGTGAGACATGTGCCTAAGTTGACCAAGAGTCTTATTTTAGTGGGTCAGCTAGATGATGCTGATTTTCACACCACTTTTGGCTTTCAGAGTTGGAAAATTCAAAAGGGCTCTATGCTTTTGGCCAGGGGTGCCAAGTGTGGGACTTTGTATCCCTTACATGTATCAGAGGTATTTGATCATGTTGTTGCAATAACCGAGCAGCCAAGCACTTCTTTGTGGCATTGCAGGTTGGGGCACATGAGCCAGAATGGAATGAAACTCTTATGCCATTTGGGTTATGTACCGCATTTGAGTTTCTCTGATTTTGAATTTTGTGAGCACTGTCTCTATGGGAAGAAGTCTAAATCAGCCCATAAAAGAAGGGGAAAGAAAGAGTTTGAAAAGCTTGATTTGGTGCATTCAGACGTATGTGGTCCCATGCCTACATGATCATTAGGTGGGGCTGAATACTATGTGACATTCATTGATGATGCAACTAGGAAAGTGTGGGCTTATGCTATAGCTCAGAAGAGTGATGTGTTCTAGGTATTTCAGAAATGGCTAGCCTTGGTTGAGAATCAGTCAGGTAGAATGCTTAAATGCCTATGGACTAACAATGGTGGAGAGTATCTCTCTCATGACTTTTAGCATTTCTGTGATACATGTGGGATTAAGAGGGACCTCACATCCCCTCAAACTCCAGAGCAAAATCCAATTGCAGAAAAGATGAATCGTATCATTCAAGAAAGGTTGTAATGCATGCTTTCCAATGCAAGTCTTTTTGGTGGTTTTTGGGCTGAGGCAATGAAGACTGCAGTGCATGTGATCAATAGATTACCTAGTAAGAGTTTGGATGGTGGTATTCCTGAAGAGGCATGGAGTGGCAAGAAGCCCTCTTACTCTCATTTGCGTATATTTGGTTGTGAGGCATATGCACATGTGCCAAAAGAGCTTCAAAAGAAGCTAGATCCTAAGTCTAGGAAATGCATCTTTCTGGGTAATGGTGAAAGTGGAGAGATGGGATATCATCTCTGGGATCCAGAAGCAAAGAAGATCATACGCAACCAGGATGTAGCCTTTAATAAGAAGAAGATGCATAAGGCACCCATGAGGGATGTGGAAATGAGGAGAATCGCATTCCAGGATGTGAATCCACCTACATATGTTGATAGACAACAAGCTGTCCATGCACCAAATGTGCAAGAAATGGTACCACCAAATACTCCCACAGGTATACAATCAAGAGTGAATGATGGATCATTTATTGGTGGAAATGATGAGCCAAATGTGGCGGATATACAGGTGGGACAGCAAGCTGAAATGCCCTTGAGAAAATCATCTAGAGTGTCTAGACCGCCTGATAGGTTTGTTCCAAGGGTAGACTATGTGATGCTTACTGATTGTGAGGAGCCTTCTTGCTATAGAGAGGCTATGATGCGCGAGGATCATTGCAAGTGGGAGTATGCTATGCAATCAGAGATATGCAATCAGAGATGAGTTCACTTATGAAGAATAAGACTTGGGACTTGGTTTCTTTGCCACATGGAAAGAAAGCATTGCCATGTAAATGGGTCTACAAGATGAAGGTCACAGGTGATGATGTGCCTAGGTACAAGGCCCATTTGGTCGCTAAAGGGTTCAAGCAAGAGAAGGGTGTGGACTTTGATGAGATATTCTCTCCAGTTGTGAAGATGACCACACTTAGATGCATGCTTGGACTAGTGGGAGTAGAAGATATGGAGCTTATGTAGATGGATGTTAAGACAGCTTTCTTGCATGGGGATTTGCATGAGGAAATTTACATGGTACAGCTGGAAGGCTTTGAAGAAAAGGGCAAAGAGCATTTAGTTTGCAAGCTGTAGAGGAGTCTCTATGGTCTTAAGCAAGCACCTAGAGAATGGTATCAGAAGTTTGATGCTTTCATTCGGTCCCAGGGTTTTAGAAGGAGTTGACACTATATGTGGATGATATGCTATTGGCTAGCAAGAATACTTATGAGCTAGATGCATTAAAGGACAAGTTGCATGAGGCCTTTGATATGAAGGATTTGAGACTTGCAGGTCATATTCTTGGTATGCGCATCACGCGTGATCGGAGTAGGAAACTCCTTTGGCTTTCACAAAAGGAGTATGTTACAAAAGTATTGTAGCGTTTCAATATGGAGGGGGGGAAGGCAGTGAGTACTCCATTGCCTCCATATGTGAAGCTGAGTCATACAGATAGTCCCAAATCAGATGAGGAGAGGGCCATGATGGCCAAGGTTCCTTATGCATCAACAGTTGGGAGTCTCATGTATGCTATGATAGCTACTAGACCAAACATTGCATTTGTAGTGGGAGTTGTTAGCCGGTATATGGCTAATCTAGGAAAGAGGCATTTGGAGGCAGTTAAGTGCATCATAAGGTACATGAAGGGTACCAAGGAGATGTGCATCTGCTTTGGTAAAGGAGACATGCGTGTACTTGGGTACACAGATTCAGACTATGCAGGGCATGTGGATAGTAGGAGATCCACTTTTGGTTATGTGTTCACCTTTGCAGGTGGTGCAGTGTCGTGGATGTCTCGCACACAGAAGTGTGTTGCTTTGTCTACCACAGAGGATGAGTATGTTGCAACCACAAAGGGTTGCAAGGAGGCTATATGGCTTGATCGGCTAGTGGGAGATTTGGGGATTCATACAAGTGTACCGACATTGCATAGTGATTCCATGAGTGCTATTCAGCTAGCACGGAATCCGGTCTTTCATGCAAAGACTAAACACATTGAGGTCAGGTACCATTTCGTCAGGGAGGTAGTTGAGGACAAGCGCATAGAGCTTGTCAAGGTTCATACAGATGATAACCCTGCAAATATGCTGACGAAGAATCTACCTAGTCAGCGGTTTGAGTATTGTCGTGTATTCGATAGTATGCTCATTGATTGTTCTCCCTTAAAGGCACATTGTCCTTTAAGTGGGAGGTTGTGGGGGTTAAAGGTCATTGTGCCTTTACCCCGGTTATGTACAATACTTAAACACATATATAAATGAATGAAAAGGAAGATTACCAAAACTTGTGTGGCTCCCTGTTTCTCTCTCTCCCTCTTCCATTCTTGCTTCCGTAAGTGGGAGGTTGTGGGGGTTAAAGGTCACTGTGCCTTTTCCCCAGTTATGTACAATACTTAAACACATATATAAATGAATGGAAAAGAAGATTACCAAAACTTGTGTGGCTCTCAGTTTCTCTCTCTCCCTCTTCCGTTCTTGCTTCCGTTGAGAGCACTCTCAAAGGAAGCAAACCAAGTTCATAGTGTCTTGGTAAGAGGATCAATGTTGCTTTCCTTTTTCGACATTGGGAGTAAATATATGCAGGTAGCACACCCGAAAAGTGCAAGAGTGCACTGTCTCAGATTGAGATGCCCTTCGCGATATGGCAAGAGGGTAGTATATGCTGTAGAAATTGCATCGTATGCCTATGCGTAGAGATATTGGGAGTGACAAAATCATTCTTATTGCCTATTGATGCAAAACCATCACTAGGAAGTGACTGTGTGGTCAAATACCACTTTCGTTAGTTTTGCAGATCTACCCTTGTGAGACAGAAGTTGTGTTTTTTGCAGTGTTCTATAATGGCGTCTGATGCTCTTTCACAAATAGTCACTGAAAAGCTTGACAAGAACAACTTCCAAGCATGAAAGTTTAAAATGACAAATTTCCTTAAGGGAAAAGGCTATTGGGAGTTCATTACTAGAGCTAAACAATAACCTTTGGGAGTGCTGTAGTCACTTGGAGCAACAAGAAATAGCCTACAGTTGCCTTGTCGAGCACAGAGGCTAAATACAGGGGTGCAGTAATGGCTACATGTGAGGCAACTTGGTTGCATAAGCTGCTTTATGATATGCATCCGCCTATAGATGGGCCAATTATCATTTATTGTGACAACATGAGCATTATACACTTGGCAAAAAACCTAGCCTATCATGCTAGAACAAAGCACATTGAGGTGCATTACCACTATGTTCGAGAGAAGGTTCTAGTAGGCTTTATTAATCTAGTTTATGTTAGCACAGAGGATCAGGTAGCTGACATATTCACGAAGGCATTGGGTGCAGAGAAGCTGCACAAGTTCAAAGACATGCTTGGTGTGCAGGAATTGGGATTGAGCTTGAGGGGGAGTGTTGAGATATCGAGCTCCACTCGTGATATGCCAGGGTGACTGTTGTGCATGTATGTCACCAACTTGTTAGCTGCAGATGTGGTTGGTACACTACCCATGAATAATAGCTGGATGGTAGCTATCTTTATGTACTCTAGTTAGTGGCTCAGTTAGTATGCCACCTAGGTTAGCTGAGTTTGGTTTGAGACCCACATATAGGGTTGATCTATTCCTTTTGTACTAAGAGAGAGAGTTCTTTTTGGCTTTCACAACCAAGAAGAGAAAAACTATTTTCAGCCTCCACCTTTGTGTGTATTCCCCCATTGTGTATGTGAGAAAGCTGCAAGTGAGACTACTTACCTCTCTCCCACTCTCTTCACAGTGTGACGGCCATTATATACATTCCATGTTATTGCAAGATGCAACGCATTGTTTTTTCCTTCATGTGTGCACGCAATTGTTTGGGGAACAAAGAAAATTATGTGCAAGAGTCATGGTTGAATAATGTTGTTTGGCTAGTTACAATGTTTAGTTTTTCGGTTGCATGTGTGTAGTATGATTATTGGGCATCTGTCTTATTTCACAGCATGTCTTATTTCACAAATTTTCACACTTGCTGACTCACAACCACTCACAGCAAACCCGCAATGCACCACGATCAAAGAAGCACAACATGGCAACCTAACAATGGGAAAATGTACATTGGTAGAAATGAGGGAAGCAGACCTCTCCAGATAAGATTAGAAAATTAACAAAGCTCCAATTATTGTTAATAGTCGGCGAGTACCAGTCTATTACTAAAGGCTCCCTCTATCATGGTAGGTGAAAAAGAGTAGTGATAGATAACAGTAGATTGTTAGTACAATGCCACTAGGCAGAGAAAGATCAGGAGGCTAAGAGCGAGAGAGAGAGAGAGAGAGAGAGAGAGAGAGAGAGAGAGAGAGAGAGAGAGAAGGTTTGGGAGAGACTAAGAAATAGCCGTAGAGTTGAACCAAAGACATTAATTAGAGATGTAGGAAGTCTACATTTGGGAATCACCCTTCACATGGCAACAAGTCTTGATGCAAAAAACGTATTGCTTAATGGGAGGTATACATAGTAGAATGTTAAATGGAGATGACATTACTTTACTTCATAATATGCGTATCCGTCCCTTATAAAAATTGCCCTACTATAAACCACAGAACAATTGTTAACTCTATCCACTAATAAGGACCAGGATGAGAAGCGGCCCATCAATTTTGGTTCCTCACATGCACCACGGTAGATATACATTTAGTGACTCACCCTTGGAGCAAGCTTGTGAAGCCACTAAGAATCACTTGAAGAGTAGATGAAAGAAATGATTGAAATAAGGCATCGCGTCAGCACCATATTTGCTATGATATGACAATCAAAGTTACTGGTTGGCAAACAATCATCATTCTATGAGAGCAATCTAAGTAGAGCTCCTACATAGCAAAAGCAAAGGAGGGAATAGAGACCAAGGGAATCTAAGTGAAGCTCCTATGCAACTCTTTCAATATATGTTTCTCATGTCCAGGTAGGTAGTCCAGGTAGGTACTACCACTAGGTTTCAGTTTTCAAACTTGCAAGACCACCAAACATAGTGACATCTGTTAATGCACCATTGAGCGATTAGCTTATCTTGAATATGGAATGGACTTGCAATTATCTAGTACACTCTTTGCCACAAGTTTGTTTTCATTTCCCCCATTTAATTGCATGGGAACCGAGACTAGGGAATGGTATTCTCTAATGGCAAAGCGATGGCACCCAAGAACAGTCGGTGACCAAGAAATCAAGAAACGACTATGGCAGGGTGTGTTCCTATTCCTAGCAATGTGCACTCTCTCTAGGAGAAGCTGGTGGAATCAACAACCCACTAGGCACAAGAGCAATCCATTGAAATTTGCAATCTGAAAAGACACTTGATATAGATTCACAAATCTCCAGAGTTGTTCGGCGCATTAGAGTAGAGAAGAAAGATGTAGAAAAGGAAATAAAGAAGGACAGAGCATTCTACCGATCCCTTGTAGATGGTTTTTCTCTACGTGTATGTTGATAGGCATTTGCTATGGAAGAGCATACTTGTATAACATCAAATGGTAGTATCTATACCAAATACTGCACTCGCTAATGCCAATGTTGCCAACAAGTCTTTTTCACTTACATCTACTTTCACACAATCCTTATTTACTTCTCAACAATATTGTCTCATGGCTCAACTTGGAGGTGCTCTTTCAAGGCCATAATTAAAGCACACCACCTATCAATGCACATTTCCTAGCTTACCTTCATAACTGCCTTTTTTCTTTTGCTCTTTCCATTGTCAATTTTATATTTCTTGGGGGTTCCATGTGGGCAATCTTAAGGATTTGGTCCTTTTTTAAACAATCCTCCTCCTTTCTTTTCCATAACTCACCCACATCACTTTCTCAAAACTTTTTGTGATTTGGCTTGAAATCTCATGATTGGCACAAGATGCTCCAAGTAAGTATTTTATTAGCATAATCTCTTTTTCCTTCCAAATTTGTGAGTGTAGAAGCAACTAATCAACCATTCCTTGTGTGTTCATTTCATAATACCTACTAGCATTTCTCATAATGCATCGAAGGACATGAAGGATTGTATTTACAAGATGGGTGAGCTTGTGAGGTACTTTATAGGATACAAAATGTGAAGCATATCAATGCTCCATGCAAGGTTTTCATATTGCTAATATGGTGCACTTTTTTCTTTCTAGGTATGTGAGCTCAAAGGAAATAGATCCCACCACGCTTGAGAATGCTCGAGTTATGTCAATGGAGGTGCTTTGTTTAGTGGAGGAGACCTTTCCACATTCTATTCTCACTAGCCAACTACATCTCATACTTCATTTGGTGGATGAGATTGCTATATGCAACACTATACATGCACGATGGTTGTTCTTCCTTGAGCACTTCATTAAGACCTTGAAGGGTTTCATGAGGCAAAATGAAAGGCCCGAAGGTAGCATGGCCGAGGGATGGTTGGTACAAGAGTCACTTTATATATTTTTGAGTTTCTTGATGTGGATAGCTCTCTCCCACGACTATGAAGACAAGATGAAGACCTAAGGATGACTTCTATTGTTCCTCAAGGGAAAGGACGGAGCAAAGTAATAGACATGGAGTTGCTTAATAATATCAACCTCTAGTGCATGCTTAATAGTGATGTGATGAAAAGATGGGTGACATGATACAAGGATGCCAATGCAAGAAGACAAGGAGAAAGGGCCCTCTTTTGTACACACCATGGATCTCATGTGCCATACCCTCAGCATAGTAAGAGCACTTCCAAAGGATATTCATGTGGATTGGCTACTTGACAAAATGGAGAGAGCAGAGAGAGACGAGGGGATGCATATCATAATGGAAGAATGGGAGTATGCTAGAGGATGCATGAGCAAGGTTGGTATATAGAATGTTATGCATAAGTTAGGAGCTTTCAACAATTTGGATTGCTTATTAAATTGATTTTTTCTTGGTGTAGCATACTATGTTCAATGCTATATGGTGTGAGGGCAGGCATTTTTAGACACAATGGATTAATGATAAGAGAAACACACAAGATTGCGGTGTCATTGCTAGCTTTGAGGGAGCCAATGGAGCCATAGATGATTATTGTGGCATAATCCAAGATATTATTAAACTTAACTTTTGACGCTTCTTTGTGTATGTTTTGTATGTCAAGTGGTTTAAGGATGTGGTGGAGAGAGGCCCTAATGCAACAATCAAACGCCATGCAAGTGGCTTTGTAACTATTGACTCCATAAAGTTTTTGCAAAGCAAGAAGGACACACTAGTACTACCACAACAATGTGAACAGTTACTGTACACATATATAAAAATACTCACTTTTAAAAACTTGATACCTTCAATGCAAGGAAAATAACATGATTGTATTTTTGTTTGAATTAGGTTATCAACCAATGGTGGATAATAATATGTGGTGGCATGTCATACCTATTATGCCATGTTCCAAAGTGATGTATAGTACATTTACTAATATGGAGCATATGAAGGACGATCATGGCCATGGATGTGATGATGATCGAGACATGAGAGGAGGATGATCTGTAAGAAAATAGTACGCAGCGGAAGATAACAACAAAACGCAAGTACACGATGGAAAGCTGGAGAGAATACAAAAATTCTGATATACCAAACTGCTGATACAACTGATGGTTCGCTGTCCACCTGTGCGCTCTACAGACAGAGCTTCGATGGTGATCTAGACAGATGGTGGACGGAGGACTATGAGCGTGAAGAACTAGTGATCTTATGATAGGGGGTGGCCACTTATATAGTGTAAGTGGTTGACGATCGGCCCTGTAATAGGCAGTCGGCCTAATAGACAGTCGGCCTGGAAGACCACCGACCCTTCAGAAAACATGCCGGTGGGCAGATGAAGGATCGCGCATAGGTCATACCGTTGGGCCTGGGGCTACCGGCAGCCCCCGGACCCTGCCGTTGGGGGCTTTGCCCCCAGACCCCCACCGGGGGCCTGCGCCCCCCGGACCCCCTGCTATCGAGGGGGCTATCGCCCCCCCGAACCCCCCCTTTGTGCAGACGGGTATCTACTCTTGGCTCCTAAGCCGTCTCATAACCATCTGGTCTACTCTAAGACCCCTTCCAGTGTCTAAACTGGGGATCCCTCCCAATATCTGATACCCATCATGGCTTCTCCTCATATGGGGGCCTTACAACATTGGGTACACAGAATATTGGTGGGTTACATGAGAGGTGGACAAGAATAGGATAACTAAGATGACCAAATCTTTCATGCCATACCTTACTGATGCCCACTCCTGAAGAGACTGTTAGTGCCGTCAGCTCGTAGAGATTGTTCTTCCTTACTGCCTTGCCGACCACCTTGCCCGCTGCATTAAGGATTTCTGCTCCGGTCCTCTTGAAACGCACCTCCAAGTTGCGATCAGTTATCGCAGCAACCGAAAGCAAGTTCTTCTTTAGCTGAGGAACTAGTAATACATCAGAAAGCTCTTTAGTTTCACCCTCTTGAATGGAAAGAGAGATAGTACCTGTACCTTCCACAGGGCATTTTGCATTATTACCGACCGTCACGTTCATGGGCTCTTGTAGAGGCTTGAAAGAGCTATACCAATCCTTCTTTCTGGTCATGTGACGGGACGCTCCACTATCAAGGAGCCACGAATCATTCGTTGTTGAAACTTTTGTTGAGGAGCATATTTCTTCAATTGCAACCCATAGCTCCAACTCAGTTTCAACTGTGTTGGCAGATTCCTTGCCTTTCGAAGAAGACTGTGTAGTGCCATTCTTTTCGTCCTGCTGCTTCTTTCTGCAATCCTTGATCATGTGACCGCTTTTGTTGCAGTAGTGGCACTTACCTGAAAACTTCTTCTTCTTACCATTCTTCTTCTCTCCACCCTTCCCTTTGGATGTGGTTGAGAATGCTGCATCACTTCCGCCATCGCGGGTCTTCATTCGCATCTCCTCCTCTAGAAGCATCGCACTGAACTCTTCAAAAGTGAGGGGTGGATTTCTTACCTGCGTGTTGAGTGTCGTGACCAACGCATCGTACTTTTGTGGAAGGATCCGAATGCACCTTCTGGCCAACTCTTCGCTGGTCTTTGTAATCCCAACCGCCGCCATCTGATCACGTAGATTCTTGATCCGTGTGATGAATGTCCCAGCTGATTCTCCATCAGAGCACCTCTCTGCAGCAAGCATATTCTCCAGATTTTGAATTCTGGTCTGATTCCGCATTTCATACTGACCTTTCAGTATGTTCCAAGCCTCACTTGCCTTGTCTATATGCTGAATCAGAGTCAAAACAGAATCACTTGAACTGGTAACAAGAGCACAGAGTGCATCTGCATTCCTTCGTTTCCATGCCCGAAGAAGATCTGCATTCGGTGGCGTTATGACGTTGGGGTTGTTTGGATTCGGTGATCCAACCGGTTCTGGATCCAATCCCAGAACAGTATCCAGAAGCTCATATGAATCCAAGATCGCGCTGATCTTGAATTTCCACAAAGTATAATTCGTCCCATCGAGCTTGCCTTCATTGAAGGCAGGTGGACGAATTCGCAACGGGGTTGGTGCAGCCATCACTCCTAGTAGCCTTTGCTAACAAAGCTCGTTGAACTTGCAATAAAGTCGTTACTCAGATAGCCTGAGCTCTAATACCATGTAAGAAAATAGTACGCAGCGGAAGATAACAACAAAACGCAAGTACACGATGGAAAGCTGGAGAGAATACAAAAATTCTGATATACCAAACTGCTGATACAACTGATGGTTGGTTGTCCACCCGTGCGCTCTACAGACAGAGCTTCGATGGTGATCTAGATAGATGCTAGACGGAGGACTATGAGCGTGAAGAACTGGTGATCTTATGATAGGGGGTGGCCACTTATATAGTGTAAGTGGTTGACGATCGGCCCTGTAATAGGCAGTCGGCCTAATAGACAGTCGGCCTGGAAGACCACCGACCCTTCAGAAAACATGCCAGTGGGCAGATGAAGGATCGCGCATAGGTCATACTGTCGGGCCTGGGGCTACCGGCAGCCCCCAGACCCTGCCGCTGGGGGCTTTGCCCCCAGACCCCCACCGGGGGCCTGCGCCCCCCGGACCCCCTGCTATCGGGGGGGCTATCGCCCCCCCGAACCCCCCCTTTGTGCAGACGGGTATCTACTCTTGGCTCCTAAGCCGTCTCATAACCATCTGGTCTACTCTAAGACCCCTTCCAGTGTCTAAACTGGGGATCCCTCCCAATATCTGATACCCATCATGGCTTCTCCTCATATGGGGGCCTTACAACATTGGGTACACAGAATATTGGTGGGTTACATGAGAGGTGGACAAGAATAGGATAACTAAGATGACCAAATCTTTCATGCCATACCTTACTGATGCCCACTCCTGAAGAGACTGTTAGTGCCGTCAGCTCGTAGAGATTGTTCTTCCTTACTGCCTTGCCGACCACCTTGCCCGCTGCATTAAGGATTTCTGCTCCGGTCCTCTTGAAACGCACCTCCAAGTTGCGATCAGTTATCGCAGCAACCGAAAGCAAGTTCTTCTTTAGCTGAGGAACTAGTAATACATCAGAAAGCTCTTTAGTTTCACCCTCTTGAATGGAAAGAGAGATAGTACCTGTACCTTCCACAGGGCATTTTGCATTATTACCGACCGTCACGTTCATGGGCTCTTGTAGAGGCTTGAAAGAGCTATACCAATCCTTCTTTCTGGTCATGTGACGGGACGCTCCACTATCAAGGAGCCACGAATCATTCGTTGTTGAAAATTCTATTGAGGAGCATATTTCTTCAATTGCAACCCATAGCTCCAACTCAGTTTCAACTGTGTTGGCAGATTCCTTGCCTTTCGAAGAAGACTGTGTAGTGCCATTCTTTTCGTCCTGCTGCTTCTTTCTGCAATCCTTGATCATGTGACCGCTTTTGTTACAGTAGTGGCACTTACCTGAAAACTTCTTCTTCTTACCATTCTTCTTCTCTCCACCCTTCCCTTTGGATGTGGTTGAGAATGCTGCATCACTTCCGCCATCGCGGGTCTTCATTCGCATCTCCTCCTCTAGAAGCATCGCGCTGAACTCTTCAAAAGTGAGGGGTGGATTTCTTACCTACGTGTTGAGTGTCGTGACCAACGCATCGTACTTTTGTGGAAGGATCCGAATGCACCTTCTGGCCAACTCTTCGCTGGTCTTTGTAATCCCAACCGCCGCCATCTGATCACGTAGATTCTTGATCCGTGTGATGAATGTCTCAGCTGATTCTCCATCAGAGCACCTCTCTGCAGCAAGCATATTCTCCAGATTTTGAATTCTGGTCTGATTCCGCATTTCATACTGACCTTTCAGTATGTTCCAAGCCTCACTTGCCTTGTCTGTATGCTGAATCAGAGTCAAAACAGAATCACTTGAACTGGTAACAAGAGCACAGAGTGCATCTGCGTTCCTTCGTTTCCATGCCCGAAGAAGATCTGCATTCGGTGGCGTTATGACGTTGGGGTTGTTTGGATTCGGTGATCCAACCGGTTCTGGATCCAATCCCAGAACAGTATCCAGAAGCTCATATGAATCCAAGATCGCGCTGATCTTGAATTTCCACAAAGTATAATTCGTCCCATCGAGCTTGCCTTCATTGAAGGCAGGTGGACGAATTCGCAACGGGGTTGGTGCAGCCATCCCTCCTAGTAGCCTTTGCTAACAAAGCTCGTTGAACTTGCAATAAAGTCGTTACTCAGATAGCCTGAGCTCTAATACCATGTAAGAAAATAGTACGCAGCGAAAGATAACAACAAAACGCAAGTACACGATGGAAAGCTGGAGAGAATACAAAAATTCTAATATACCAAACTACTGATACAACTGATGGTTGGCTGTCCACCCGTGCGCTCTATAGACAGAGCTTCGATGGTGATCTAGACAGATGCTAGACAGAGGACTATGAGCGTGAAGAACTGGTGATCTTATGATAGGGGGTGGCCACTTATATAGTGTAAGTGGTTGACGATCGGCCCTGTAATAGGCAGTCGGCCTAATAGACAGTCGGCCTGGAAGACCACCGACCCTTCAGAAAACATGCCAATGGGCAGATGAAGGATCGCGCATAGGTCATACTGTCGGGCCTGGGGCTACCGGTAGCCCCCAGACCCTGCCGCTGGGGGCTTTGCCCCCAAACCCCCACCGGGGGCCTACGCCCCCCGGACCCCCTGCTATCGGGGGGGCTATCGCCCCCCCGAACCCCCCCTTTGTGCAGACAGGTATCTACTCTTGGCTCCTAAGCTGTCTCATAACCATCTGGTCTACTCTAAGACCCCTTCCAGTGTCTAAACTGGGGATCCCTCCCAATATCTGATACCCATCATGGCTTCTCCTCATATGGGGGCCTTACAACATTGGGTACACAGAATATTGGTGGGTTACATGAGAGGTGGACATTTGAGCTAACTCTAACATGATCATGAGATAGAAGATACAGATAGAAGAGATAGAAGATACAACATCGAGTAGCATGCAAACCAAATCGACCTTAGTTCATATGTTGGACACGAAAGCCTTTAGTCCAATATAAATATTCCACAATATCATGCCACTAACATAAAAGAAACAAAACTTGAGAGTTTTAAGCAAGCTCCATTAAACAAAAAAGAGATCATTTTCTTCCTTCAAAACCAATTTGGAGAGTGCCAATTTCATTGGATTTTCCCACTTTTCCTAATACAGTCTTCTATTGATCATACTAACTTCAATATCTACTTATGAGTGTAGTGCTCTTCACAAATTCATGCCATGATGTATCTTGATAAAAGTTTGTTTCAAAACTCACCTTTTTTTGGATCAAAATTGTGAGTGACAAAAAAAGTCCGACTTGGGATTTTCCCTCTTTTTCTAATACGGTGTTTTTAACCTCTTTTACCTAGTAACTACACTTCTCTTCATTATAGATGGGACTTATAGGGTGAGAGTATCCCAATTAAGTTCTTGAGACATTTTAATCATACATTAAACAAAACATATGTTTAGATGGAAGTCCATAGCAAAATTGATGACATGGCATGTTACAAATCATTCCAAGGACTTAATTCTAAGGTTTTTCATAGATTGTGTAGCATAAATTCATATATAAAATCAAAACATAAAATCTAAGGACTTCGAATATAATATACAAATCATTCCAAGGACTTAATTCTAAGGTTTTTCATAGATTGGTACATATGAAGAAGATCATACATGAAGCTAATGTTTGATTTTCCCCAAGAGACTATTTTGCACTTGATGGGATCATTGGCCCCAAAAAAAAATGCCCACCTTAGTGGCAAGTGATTGGCATGAGACATAAAGAAAGAATTTAAAAATGCATTAGTAAACATCAAGAGGCTATATGACAAAATATGAAGAGGGGAGAGGAGAAGAGTGGAGATGAGGAGAGAGGGCACAACTAGAGAGCACACCACAAATGACTAACTGTACACTAGATTTAGTTGCAAAAATAGAATATATACAAACCCTTTTAGGGTTAGGGTTAGGGGATCTAACCCTTTCCTTTATAGCACTCTATAAGGTTAGTGCTATGCACATATGATCACGTGATGGTGCTATGCACACATGATCACATGATGTTGAGCGTGAACTCTCAACACCTTCCCTCAAGATCAACATCATGAAGTAGGCCTTCCCTCAAGATGATGATTCTGGGGAATCGAAGAAGGAATGAGCATTACATTCCATCACATGTTTGCAACATTCTCTTTGCTATCACAATGCTGCAGTGTGATGTCACCAAGTAACACTCTTTCTCTGATGAAGTGCTCTCTGACATCAATGTGCTTTGTCCTAGAGTGATATACTGGATTCTTGGCCAATGCTTGAGCCGATTGATTATCATAGTATATTGTTGTTGGCTTTGACTCATCAAAGTAATCTGTTTCTAACAATAGTCTTCTGAGCCATATAGCCTCACATGCACCTGTAGTGAGTGCTCTATATTTTGCTTCAGTCGAAGACAAAGAAACAGTTGGTTGTTTGTTTGACAACCATGATATAGCACCTTGACCAAGGAAAAATGCATATCCCTATGTCGATCTCCAGGTCTAATGATCTCTGGCATAGTCACTGTCATAGTATCCATGCAACCGTGGATGACTTCCTCTGTATTCTATCCCAAACTGTCTTGTACCTTTGATGTATCTCAAGACTCTTTTGGTTTCATTCCAATGAGAATGTTTTGGATTTGCCATAAACTGTGCTAGTGAGCTTACTGCATAACAAATATTTGGCCATGTGATTGTCAGATATATAAAGAGATCTGATGAGCTATCATTGATTGTAGGCTTTTCTGAATCTTTAGTAAGTTTCAAACTCTATTCCATGGGAGTGGCTGCAATCTTGCAATCTGCCATATGAAACTTCTTCAGGAGACTGTCAACATACTTGAGCTGACTCATGAATGTGATATCTGAATCTCTCCAGAACTCAATTCCAAGACAATAGTGCATAAGTCCAAGATCTTTCATGTCAAACTCTGTAGATAAGTCTTGTTTCAATTTTTTGATGAAGCTATCCTTGCCTCCTATCACAATCAGATCATCTATGTACAAAAGTGCAATAGTAATGTCTTCCCCTTGAACTTTGTAGTAGAGAGTATGATCTGCATTGGATTTCATGTATCCCAGATCAGCAAAATACTTGTCAATTTTGCTATACCAACTTATGGGTGCTTTCTTTAAGCCGTAGAGACTTTTCTTGAGATGGCAAACCTTATTCTCCTTTTGTGGTTCAACATAATCTGCTGGTTGTTGCATGTAGACTTCCTCGTCTAGATAACCATTGAGAAATGCATTCTTGACATCAAGCTGATACACATTCCATTTGCTAAGTGTTGCTGGTGATATCAAGGACCATATGGAATCCATCTTTTCTACTGGAGCATAAGTCTCATCATAGTCTTGACCATATTGTTGTGCAAATCCTTTTGCAACTAATCTAGCTTTATATCTCTGAATACTTCCATCTGGATTGTACTTCACTTTGTATACCCATTTGTTTGCTATGGCCTTCTTTCTTGGTGGAAGGTCGCATAATTCCCAAGTGTTATTTTTATACAAAGCATCCATTTCTTCATTCATAGCAGTTTGCCATTCCGGCTTGTCTACTGCATCTTCGAAGTACACTGGCTCTTCTGTAGCCACGATGGTATTCATAAGAGCATAGTTGGTGGTTTCCACCTAAATTGCATTGCCTTTCTGAGCATATGTCAATCTGGCTGGTGGTCTGCCTTCCCTAGTAGACCGTCTGAGCTGTTGTGGCTCTGCTTGGGGTGTTGCTGGCAATTCTTGCTCTTCTTCATCAACCTGTTCTGTCGATGACCGTGAAGTCGATGCTTCTATCTCCTGTGTAGGTGAGGTTTTCCATTTTGATTCCTCATCAAAGATTACATCTTTGGAGATAATGACTTTGTGGTTGACGGGACCATACAATTTGTATGCTTTGCTTTCTTCACTGTAGCCAACCATGATGCATTTGCATGACTTCGCATCCAATTTTCTGCGATGATCATCAGGTATGTGGGCATATGCTATGCAACCAAATATGTGGAGATGCCCAATGCATGGCTTGTGTTCATTGAATGCTTCATGAGGAGACATACCCTATATCGGTTCGATAGGAAGCCGATTAAGCAAGGAGTTAGTTGTAGCTATTGCTTCTGCCCAATACTGATTTGGAAGATGCTTTTCACTAAGCATTGCTCTAACATTGTCTGCTAAAGTCCCATTCTTCCTTTCATCTCTTGCATTCTACTGAGTATCTGCACATGTGAATTGTCTTCGTATGCCATGATTTTTGCAAAAGTTCATGAATGTTGAAGACATGTATTCACCTCCTCTGTTTGATCTCATGACCTTGATCTTTTTGCCTGTCTAGTTTTATACCATGGCTTTGAATTCTTGAAATCTGGAAAACACTTTAGATTTCTCTTTCTGAAAGTAGACCCAACAATATCTGTTGTAGTCGTCGATGAAATTCAAGTAGTAAAATGAACCATTGATGCTACGGGTCTGGGCATAACCCCATACATCTGTATGTATCAAATCAAGAATACCTCATGCACGAGAGGTACTTCTGACAAAATTAATTCGCTGTTGTTTGCCAAAGCAGCATGCTTCACAAACCTTTCCAAGAAACTGTAGCTTCAAAATCCCAATTGCCATATTCTGATTCCTAATATCTAACAAGTACTTGAAGTTGACTTGACCATATGTCTTGTGCCATTTTGCAGATAGTGGCATCTGTTGCATTTGAGCTGACATGGCATGCTTATCTGGTACTGTAGCTAGCATTCTGTATAAGCATCCTTCCTTGAAAACTTTTGCTACTAGCTGACATCTTTTGGATTTATCTCTGATAGTGCATTCATCACCGCCGAAGATGACTTTGTAAGTCTGATGCAATTCCTTGCTTGCAAGAACATATTTCCTTGTTCATTTGCAAAATGACTGTGACTAGAATGTCCACCACGATGATTTCCTTTGCCTCGGAAATTCCCTTGATTACTGCTAGTGGATTAACCACCTTGGTCATACTACTTCTTGTGGCAATCTCTTTCATAGTGTCCAAACTTGTGACAGTAGTTGCACTGAATGTTTGACACATTGGTGGATGCATTCCCTCATCCTTGGAATCTTCCTCAATTGGAATGATTTTCTCTTTGTTGATTCTAATGTTGCTGAGAATGATGCTGATGTTGATGTTGATGCTAACTTTGATTTTGTTGATGATGACCACTTTTTTTGTATGATCTACCTCTGCCTCTGCCTTTGCCTCTGCTTCTGTTTGAAGCTGTGAATGCCTGATCATGAGAATGACCTTTACGTGCTTGAATGGCCTAAGTCCTGAGTTCTTCACCAAGTAGGACTGACTAAAGTTCTTCCAGTGTTAGAATTTGCCGTTGGATGGCAATACTCTGGACTAGATTCTCGTATCCCTCTCCTAGTCCATTCAGGATTACTTGAACCATTTCTGTGGGGTTCGTAGTCTCTCCTGCTATTGCAAGTTGATTGTTGTAGTCTTTTATGCAGAGTACATAAGCATGATGGATTTCATTGCTATTGCGGAAACTCTGGTTGATCTGGTTTCTCAAGGTGAGAATCCTGGATGTATTCTTGGACTCGTAGAGAGCTGCAAACATATCCCATGCTTCTTTTGATGTCTTGACTGTGTCCTAGCATGACATCTTGTACATTCTACTTGATCAGGTGACAAGCATACTTGTCTTTCTTATCCCATTCTGCTTGAGCTCGGGCAATGGCAGGATCTGATACTGGTGCGAAAATTGTTTATGTAGATGTAGACCCCAATGTAGATCTTGGTGCTATGATAACAAATGGAGTAGAGCTACTGGTGGCTGGATCGGCCAATGGTCTAGGTGTAGACCCATCGACATACTCCCATTTGTCCTAAAGTACAAGAATGGTCTCCATTCGGTATTTCCATGTACCATAATTGGAGTTGTCTAAATTATCAGATGCCTCCAGATTGAGGTTGCTAGTCGACATGGTGTAAGAAATGTACTCAAAAGTGTCATGAAGATCTCTGTATGAATCAACTGCAAATACACTGAATATGCCAAGTGAAATCTCTGAACCATCAGTGAAGATAGAACTGCAGTATATAAAATCTGATCTATATTACAAGGCTTGTGGCAATGATGCCGGGAATAGCCAAGAGGCTTTACAAGGCTGAAATCATGTGCACGATGCCGTGAGATAGCCGAATAGGCGTTACAATGGTGGCATGTGTGTGTGAAATCAAATGTATCTGCCCACTGAATCAATCTGCAATGCCTCTGAACTCTGAAGTCTGCTCACGAACCGATGAACATAAGGTTTCTGGTAATGTAATGATGTGAAACCATATGTGAGCGTATGGACTGACTCCGAGTAGGTACTAGTCGAGAATTTTTGGGCATGGCTTAGATTGGCAACTTGGGGAAATTCAAAGCATCCCCTCTATGGCAATCTAGTCTACTCTGATCTAGATCTAAACCAACCATCGATTGATGAAAGAACACCAAATAATTCCTTTTCTTTTGTTCTTTTTAAGTGCTGGGTCAGATGCGTCGATGTAGAGGCAAATGTGCGTGAAGGAAGTGGTTTTGTCAGTGAGGCTCAAATGTGAGTGTAAGTTGTGCCGAAATGTGCATGTGATATGACAAGCATGTAGAGCATGAAAAAACAATCGATTTTCCTTTTTGAAGCGCCCTCAAATTCTTCCTGGATCAAGAGATATGACTTGATCTAGGTGGAGGGGCAAAAGGACTGCAAATGGTGCTCGATGATGATGTGTCACTATGAGTCACATGTAGTGATGATGTGGCATTGTGATTGGCAAGAGGTGTGCCTGTGAAGCCCTGTGCTGAGGTGGCAGAAGTGGTCATATGCAGTGACTGTGAAGCACTGTGTGTGCCTGCAGAGGTCAGTGCTGACTGGACAACTGAGGTGGCACTACTGATGTGGTAGAGGTGATATGGCAGGATGATGTGGCCTACTTACATGGCATTGATGATGTGTCAGCTGAGCTAGACTACTGACATGGCAGTTGGAGATAAGATGATGACATGGTAGCTTCAGAGATAAGGTTGCCATGTGGCATGCACTGGAGACTGCTGACATGGCAAGAGGATAGGGTGTGACACATGGCAAATGAATAAGGTGATGTGGCAAGTGGATAAGTGCCACATGGCTAATTTCTCGCTAATTTTTTACCACTTTTCCCTGAGTAACCCAACTTGACTGGGGGTTCACTTAATCATAGTTACCTAACCAGCATTAGGGGACCCAACCTTATCTGGGTAACTGGACACGTGTCAGTCTCCTAAGGTAAGTGAACCTTGAAGATTTCTGTGAGACTTTGTGCATGGAGGCGACAGACATGAAGGAGACGGCGTGGACGACTCGTTGAAGACGCAAAAGTCGGAGGTCGTTTGAAGCTTGATAGAGGTAGTTTTGCAGAGGCAACCTGGGGCTATAGTCAGGATGGCGAGAGGTAGGGTGCTCACGGCGATGTAGGAGCCTTACTATTGTGGCATCGCTGTTGTAGTCTTGGAGCTATGCAGTCTCACTTCGCTTAGTCATTGCAGAGCGTATGGGATTCCGTAAGCCGTCGGGAAGAGCGATGAGCTGGAGGCAGAAGCACATTGAGGAGGCTGAAGCTCCTGAGGATCTAGGTGTTGCTTTGGGAGTTTGTTGTTGATCTCGGTCGACGGCTGTTGGGAGGTAGGAGTCGTAGGTATGTTGCCCATGGAGATTGGCGCTGTTGTCGATGGAGCGGCCCGTTGGCTTGGAGTAGTGCTGGACAATGAAGTTGGCAAAGTTTGTAGCTAGAGATAGAGGCATCTGGAGGCGGCATTCGAAGATGCAGTTCATTGGAGCATTGCAATGAAGGCTGAGCGCTAGCTATGGAGATGGCTGCAGAGTTTGCTAAAGGAGTCATGATGGAAGCTTAGGCTGATGGCGAGCTGATTGAGCCACCTTGCTGCACGATGAAGACTTGGTCTAGTCATTGAGGAAGCCGTCGGCTGATGGTCATTTGTCACTGTGGGTGTTAACTCATGCATCTGACAATAGAAGCTATTGCTTCTTCTACATAAAGGAGAGATAGAAATGTTGGTTAGAAAGATTCATTGAAGTGAATCTTTCTCCTTAGATTAGTCAAAACATTTACAAAACAATAGTAGGCCAATATAACTATGCAAGCAATCTTTCTCCTCTAAGTTAACTTATAAAGGTCTTCAAAGGATCTCTCCTTTTATCAAGCATCATTAAGACTAAAATTTACTCCATATTCATAGCTATGTTCTTGCTTGAGAAACACTTTCTCTCAAACATTATGACACAAGAGGCACACTTACTTATACTCATAGTCAATGAGCTAGCCATTGCACAAACAATGCATATCATTTGACACATTCCTTGAAAACCCCATCAAATCCTTAAAGCATTTTGAGAGACAAAAAACAAGACCATGGTAGAGGATCGGTCAATGTAGGAGTCATGGGCATGTATCATAGAGCTCACTGCATGCATGGGTCTTAAGTATCCCATTCCTTTTCCAAAGTTATGATGATGATTATGTGGTAGCTAAGGTTACTCAAGGAAAGGGGACCATGTGGTAGCTAAGGTTGCTCAAGGAAAGGGGATCATAACTTATAAGAAAGATAGCTAAAATTTTGAGGAATTGTTGGAGGTAGTGACCTCATCCCTCGTGATAGGCCAAATACATGTGGAAATGGCATAATGTGAAGGAGTCTTATAATTATTGGACACATGGATCTCTAGGATAATTATAACTATGGGCAAATAATGATCGAAATCCCTTCCTCTCCATCTCCCTCTATAGGGACCCTTTTGGAGGCGAGGAAGCCATGTGGCTGAGGAGCCCTTCATGGTATGGAGCCTAGAAACATGATAAGCCCTCATCGAATTCAATGAAAAAAAGTTTGTGGATTGCTAGTTTATGTGCATTCTTACGCAAGTTGATGTGTATTTGACTTAGGTGGTTTTATCAATGGATATTCTTGATGGATCACCATGTGTTCATCATGGCAGCCAATGTACTCACTATTGATGTGAGTTGACTAGGCTATTGCCACTCAAGGATTCAATCATAGGGAGATGTTTTAGGTAATGATTTGACTCCTCATGAAAATTTCAAATATACCTTATAAATAGGTCAAATATATGTGGAAGTCCTCTAATGTATTTAAGGGGGACCTAGACACATTAGACATGTGGCTCTCTAGTCTTCTAGATAATCCCATATACATGCATTGCATAAATTAAAATTATGAGCATATATTAGTAGAAGTTTAAGGGCTTCTAATGTGTTTAGGGTTTAAGGTTTTTGTTTGCTTGTGGAGGTCCTAAATGTTTTTTTGTCTTTATCCTAAAGCTTTTGTCTTTTGTTAGGTATCTCTCTTTGTCTCTTGTATGACACCACATTTATATTACTTTTGCCAAAATAGGCACTCATCCCCACTTTTATTTAATGGCCCATCCACCACACACACACACACACACACATCTTTTCACCTCTTTTCTCTCCTCTCTTTCACTCATGTACCTTTCCCGATATTGCTTCACCTTCACTTGCTTTTTCTCTTTTCCTTTCCTTTCCATTTACACCTATCGTTTTCTTTCACAAGTTATTCGAAATATTTATCGAGCTACTTACACTTGGACTTATAATGACACTCCAAAAGGCAGGGCCGAACTCTAAACAAATAAAAATAACACTTTTGTTTTTCTTGAAGAGTGTGAATAGGTATGTATATCTAATCTAAAGAATCCATGTACCTTAAAAAAAAGACAAGGATGAGTTTTTGACAAGTGGAAACTCGGGTGAGAAGAGCTTGGGAAATGCAACAACGTGCCACCCTTGGGCTCTTGGATATCATTACATTTGGGATTACTAACCTTGAACTCTTGGACTTTTACGGATGCATGAATTACCACAGGGCTCTTAGACTACCTCCCTTCGACTCTTAGACTACCAAGGGCTCTTAAACTACCACCGGCCTTGGACTCTTAAACTATGATGGGCTCTTTGAATATGCCACATGCAACCCTTGGACTCTTTTGGACTATCACAATCCACAATCCTTGGATGACCCACCCTTGGACTCCTAGACTTTTATGGACTAATGAACCACAACAAGATACCACACACATACACATGCATACGTGTACTCTACACACATACACACAAGTATACATGCCACAAAAAGGCAAAGATGCATGTAGTGGATGTGGTAAGAATTTGCAAGACCCATGGAAGGCAAGTCATGCAAACTATGAATTAAGCTCATTACCTCATTCTTTTTAAGATTTGTTGAATATATGTATAAGTAACTTATTTGATAATAGTTTTTTTTCCAACATTGGGGGCTTTCATAAGAATCGTTGTGACCCAAGATGGTGGCACGTGGTGGAAGCTACTCCTAGAGTAAGGTGAGTTTTAAAGATAGAGATATGGATACTAGGATGCCTATGCTTTTGGTTGATGCATTATCCTTTGAGGGAAACATGGACCTTCAATAGTAAAGGTCAATTCCTCTTTTCAATGGTTCATGTAGTGGGTGGAGAGCTGGTTGCATTCGGTAATCAGATGAGGCAACAGTACATTTTTTCGTGAATGCTGTGTGGTTTTCTTCCTGATTCTCGTTGTTGCGTGCAATTCGTCATTGTATCGAACGGAGGAAGTCCCTCATGCAACATGTATCAAACAGGCTTACTGGTTTTCATTGAGCGCCTGCATAATGTTGTGAACTTGTATGCATAATGCATTCATGCATCCAATTTACGATTATAAAAGAATCGTCCAAAGGTGTACAGATACGTAAGTACATTTTTGCAGTGTCTTCCCGGCTATGTCAATGGTAGTTCTCCGCGAGTACGCTCAAAATTTTGTGTAGAATACATGCCAAGAAGATCCAAATAATAAACTCTAATCTCTTTGAATGACGGTGTGTTATTCACTAAGAATTAGATCAATGTGCACGAACTATTAGATTTGCCGAAACTACGTACACGGACATGGCTGGCCAAAAGTAGAGGATCCCAACATTGGCGTATTGACAGGCTCTGCTTAGAGCTCTTAAAGCGCCAATACCAGAAAAATCCACGCACAGAGAAGTAGAAAGAGTGGCGGTAACAAACTGCAAGAAGCCTGAGACGCTGCAGGTGCTACGGACATAATCTTTGGATTATCCCACGCTATGGAAGCTGCAACAGAGCAAAATTTTGGAGTCAACCCCTAAACATTTATTGTCGTTAACAAAGCCGCCAAGAAGGATCGAGCCGATAATCAAACTGTTACTAGCAGCTTTGCAGGTTGAGAGAGAGAGGGGGAGAGAGAAGAGAGAGTGTGTGCACCTGCTTTAGAGAGCTTCCAATTCGTTGGATCGTCGTAGCTGACAGCCCAAAAGAAATAACCCCTAAAACCCAATTCCCTGAATTTCATCACCTTTGTAGCAACTGTTGTGGCATCGTCATATCCAATCCATACGTCGCCTGCATAGCAATACGCACTCTTCGTTGTGTTATCGTGGATCACTGTTGCGTTCTGGGAGACAATAAACTCTTCGATCTCGAAGAAATAGAAGATCCCTGACGACTTGCTGGTGTTCTGAGCAGGCCCCGGGCCTATAGCTTTAGCGCCGATGCCAGGATCTGCCTCGTCCAGCAGCAACCATGACCTTCCATACGCAGCGAGAGCAACGATTGCCATTTGCGGGGCTAGGCCGTCCTTCACCCATTCATCAAGGCCGTAAACAGTGCTGAGTACCGTGCCTTCCATCGCAAGAGCCGTGTGCTCTCCCGTAAAGTTCTCCCACCTACCATGATAGTCGAAAGCCATGATGCACACCCAATCCAAATTCTGATTAATGGAAGAAACTGGGTACGGGATATGTGAGCCATTATCATCCAACGCTCTAGAGCTATAGTATACAGCGGCAGTGAGGAGGAGAGGAGCCTTGCTGGACGCGTTTGCTTCCTTCTCCACAGCGTCTCGCCACTCCGAAAACAAGACCCCAAGGTTCTGCATGTCTGCTCCAGTTTTGGGGTATTCCCAGTCCAAATTCAACCCATCGAAGGCGTTTTGGCGAGCTAAGCTAATGCTTGAATTGATGAAAGCTTCTCGAAAGACTGGAGAAGAGACGCAGAGGGACAAGGCAGCGGCGTTACCATTGGCACCACCGATGGAGAGCAAGGTTTTAACGGAGGGGTTGAGGTTAAGAACGGTGGAAGAAAATGTGGAGAGGAGGAGGGGATCATCGGGTTGGACGAAGAAGGTGGAGTTGTCGAGCTGGGCGAAGGCATAGAGGAGGTGGGTGAAGAGGGAAGCGTTAAGGGAAGGGAGGGGGGAGTAAGAGGAAGAGAAGGAGGGCCAGAAGGCGGCTTTAATGGGGGGGAGGGAGGATGCAACAAGGGAGGAGGAGGAAGAGATGAGGAAGGCTAAAACGAGGAGGAGATGAAGGCGAACCATGCTAACTGGAAGGGAGGGAGGAGAAGGGAGGTTGGCAAATAGAGGAGGAGGAGATTGAGGTCTGGCTATG
Organism: Dipteris shenzhenensis; assembly: GCF_047967505.1. Classification (NCBI taxonomy): domain Eukaryota; kingdom Viridiplantae; phylum Streptophyta; class Polypodiopsida; order Gleicheniales; family Dipteridaceae; genus Dipteris; species Dipteris shenzhenensis. Next base: position 19,629,607 of record NC_141607.1, read on the forward strand.
GCGAAAGAGAGCTCTACAAAGATCAGAAGGCTTAGGGTGACGAGGAAGAGCGTGAGGCCGTCGGGCTATGGCGAGAGATATCTCTACACAGAGAAGAACTTGACGAGGAACAGGAACAGGCTATGGCGAAAGAGAGCTCTTCACAGAGAAGAAGTTCACGAGTAAGAGCTTGAGGTTTGGCTATGGCTCTACACAGAGAGTTTGAGGTGTCTTGGCTATGGCGAAAGATCGCTCACAGAGAAGTTGACGAGGAAGATGAATAGTGAAGCATACTGAACACCTTGTCTATTGCACATATTTTATAAAACTATTTGGCGAAGTTAGCTAAGATGATCATCTTCCTCTAAACTTAGCCGGCCCTCTTATGCCTTCATACCTTGCCACTTGTATTGCCCATATTGAATACAACTATAGCTAAGATTCTCATCATCCACACATTTTCCAATGTCTTAGCCGGCGCTCTTAGTGACTTCTTACGTTGTCCCTTATATTGCAAACTTTTTTTTTAATAAAAATATAAGTTTAATAAAAAAACCTCCTACCACCACCCCCTATAAATGCCACTCACAACACTTTTCACGCATCTGCTTAGGTAGTCCATCTGTTTGGGCAAACCGTGCGTGAGACCTGGGGCACTGGGCCAAGTCCATGGTGATGGTCGAACCCACACACACACACACACACACATTTTGACCACTAGGTGAGGACGCAAAGCCTTACAAAGTTAGCTATGAAAGAAGAAGATCATCATCATGTCTCATCAATGTCTAATTAGCCCTCTTAGCACCTTCTTTCCTTGCCACTTGTATTCCCCTTATTAGATACACCTTTTGACAAAGATAACTATCAAAGAAGAAGAGATCATCATCATGTCTCTAAATTGCACTTTTATCAATGTCTAGCTAGCCGTCTTAGTGCCATTTTACCTTGCCTCTTGTATTGCCCATATTAAATACAACTTTTGGTAAAGTTAACTATGAAAGAAGAAAATATTTTCATGTTGTCTCAAATTTACACTTTTATCAATGTCTAACCAACACTCTTAGTGCCTTCTTACCTTGCTTATTCACTCTCCTATTTGCTTCCTCTCTCACTCTCCTATTAATTAATTATCAGTTTCCTCGACCCCCCTTTTTCCTGCAATGAACCCATTTAATCGCATTAATGTTTGCCATTCTCCTCACTTTGCTTCCTCTCGAGCTTCTCCCTCCCTCCTCCCCCTCGCCTCTCTCAACTCCTCTCGCTTCCCCATGCCTTCTCCACTCACCCCCCCTCTCTCTCCCTTCCTCCCCTTCTCTTCATCCTTATCCTTGAGAGGCTTTCACAGCCCCCTTATTTGCTTGCCTGCAATCTACTCCCTCCTCCTTTTATACTGGTGGCAGAACATTCTGGATGTGGAGGCTTCTTGAAGAGCCCCTCAAAACTTCTTGATTTCATATATTGTGCCCCTGCCTTAATAGATCATCTTACATACCTTAATATTAGACATTCCTCCCCTGCCTCTTACATACCTTAATCGATTTCAAACATGTTTAGCCCACACAAATTAATTATTTGCACAAACTCAATCTGAGGGTACCCTAATTACCTTGCCTCTTGTATTGCCCATATTAAATATAAAATTTACTCTTCCATCAATGTCTAGTAGGCCCTCTTGGTGCCTTCTAACCTTACCACTTGTATTGAATATATATTAAATACAAAGGTGAAAGCATGATTAGATGGTACCAAAAAGTAGTGTCCACAAAGAATTTTAGTCACAAGTTTAAGAACAAGAATTATCCTACAAATAGATTTCTTATTTCTGGGGGGGGGGACCCCATATATCACATGCGTTTTTGTAAAACCCCTTATCTAAAATTTTATCATGAATAAAATACACCCTTTTTTTATTCAATATATGAATACCCCCTTTACATGCTACCCTTCTATGTGAAAAATGTGTAAAAAGGGGATTTTAAAAACTCCTTATGTTGAACCCACCTGCTATGCTTACGTATATATGAGTGATCCCCCCGAGTCTTATTTCCACCTTAAAAGCGAAAAATTTGTCATGATCATTCACCCAAGCTTTCCTTCTCACTCAAGATGGTTGTCAGTGTCACAAGCTCCCTCTCTAGATGATGTTTCACCCAAGCTATTCTTTTCTTAATGGTTGTCTCATTGTAGGATTCTTAAGATGTTGCTTCATTCTGCATCTGTCATTTTCTCTCAAGTGGACCAACTCAGAGTCACTCTCTAAAAGCCTACTACAAGCGCCCATACCCCCCACATTTGGAACTTTGTATAAGTCTAAATGATTCTCACCTCCATTTCTAAGTGCACGAGGTTGAAATATTAAATATCCGCTCTTATGACTCCTTGAACTCGTAAAAAATTGCAACTCTTTGCTCACATGCACATCCTCATTCTAATTATTTTTTAGAAACCCATTCTAGAAATACAAAGTTAATTTCATAAGCAGCAAATATCCTCATATTTAGAAAAGTATCACATTAGTGTCCAAAGTTTTTAACCTTGGCAATGTGTGAGCATGCATGAGGGGGAGTGCATTGTTTTCATAACAACAAATAAGAAACAATGCCTTTTGATAGAAACAATACGATATCTTACTAAGCCATAAGCCTCGAGGATTGCACTTAAATATGCAACTATATAACAACATGGGTTTTAATTTAATCACAATCTAAAAAACTCATAGAAATATTCGTACATTAGCAAAGATTCAAACTCAAAAACAGACTCTCAAATTAGGAATGTAAGTAATATACTCATAGAAATATGCATACATTAGGGTTGGGGAGGTAGACATTATTTTTATAAAAAGGCATAAGAAGCAACATCTTTTAATAGAAACAATATGATATCTTTTAAAGCTACAAGCCTTCGAGTTGATGATTGCACTTAGAATATGCAACTAATAGTGAGTCATGAAAAACGACGACGAGTCATGATTTGTCGTTTGCAACATGTTATGTAGATTTTTCACTACTCCTAAATATTGATTAATTTATAATCTTTTGGTGATATTGAAAAATACTAATTTCATAACTTTTGCAAAAAATAAACATAGTTTCAAATGTTTTTAAAAGTTGTACAAATTGTTAATTTAAAGGTAAAAACATTTTTTAGTTTCATGTCAAAATTAAATAATGAAACAAAATTCAATTACAAGATCTAATACTTTTAGAGGTACTAATAATTCAAGCATGGCTATGTAATGTATAACATATCCTTTACTTAGAATTACAAAAATATGTCTTATCCTTTATAAGAAATCAAGTAATTTTGTCTCAATCATTGCAGTTCATCCTAATTAGTGAATAAGAGCATATCTTTGATGCTAAGCTAAATAGGTATATGAAGTCCATGCTGTAGAAGAGGTTTATTAAGAGTAAAGATGTCTAAAAAATTAGATATTAATTGAACAATATAAATGGTCAAATTTCAAATGAGTGAGTAATACAATATATCATCATTCGGATCAAATGGTTTAATTTTAATCTAATGGTCAATATTTAGAGGGTGGAGAGTTTAAATTTTATTAATTTAATTTATTTAATCTAAGCAATCGCAAAAATATAACTTCTAGTTTACAATAGTTAAATTTAAGTCATGAAAACAAGAATAATAGACGTTTAAAAACAATGATATGAACTGGGATCCTAGAATAGAAAATTTGTAACAGATTGACATTTTTGTCAATAGAAATAAGGGGAAAAGAGGCGGTCCAAAAATGATTCAAATCTCATTTCTATTAGATGAAACTTCTAGTGTTGAAAGTTCTTGTCTTGATGAAAAAACATTTGTCAAAAAATTCTATCAACAAAAAATTTCCATCATCAAAAAATTTCACCAATGAAAAAATTTCCATCGATGAAACATTTTTCTGTCATCAAAATCAAGATTCTTTTATGGAATTTCAAATTTCATTGATGAAAAAAAGAAGCAGGCCATCTATCAAGACCATTATAGATACGTGAATATACGTGATTTTTATATTTTCCCTCTCTGGTGGTGCTTCTACAAAGTACATATACTTGGCATAGATCAATTCCTCCACCCACATGAATAAGCATCTTCTTGTTGTGGTTCCTCCTGCACAAACATAACAACCTTATGCAAGAGATAAAAAACAATGTTGAATAGCTGGGAATGCTCTTACCCTCAAGTCATTGGTTCAAACAGGATCTAGCAGATTTACATTTGGAGGACAATGATCCAAGACATCCAACGGCTTTTTTTGACATCTACAAGGTATAATCCTATTGTTAATAACACTAAAGCACTCATTGAGGAGTTCAACAGGGCTATAGTAAAGAACACATATAGATCAAATTCCTTATGTGTTCCATAGAGCAAGTTTATACAAAAACATTGCTTCTGTTGAAGGTCAATGCCAACTAGGCTCCAATGGTTGCTATAAAACAAGACACATAAATCAGTGTATATTACAACAACAAATGATAGAAGCTTTGAAGTAAAATGCCTTGTTCACTTACTCTTGAGTGATAAGGGAAGATGAGGATAGTGAACAAGCTGAAGTTGTAGTACTTGAACCACTTGACAAGATCACCAATAGTGGACACCCTTGTTAAGGAAGAATGCAGGGATCAAGTATATGAACTTCAATTCGATACTTCTCTTTTATCTTTGCTTTTTACATGTTAGTTAAAATATTGCTATCAATGTATTGTATAAGAAAGTCATAACATATCGTCAACTATGCAAGAACATGGCTTCCTGAGAGTAGAAAAAATGATTATATCTATCACCACTTTGTCTGTGGCTTCAGTGCTAGCAAACACTCTTTGGTCAAAGGAATCTCTTCTTTAGAATTGACATCTCTCAAGTTGATGATATCCCTGACCCCAACTCAATCAACCTTTGTAAATTTTGTGCATCCCTTATAGTAGTCTCTTGAATAAATTATACATTAGATGCCTCTCTCTAAGCTCTCATGGCCTCTTCATATGTTGTCTTTCCTCTTGTGTCGTTATGTGTTATCTTAGGTACTTCTATTCCTTAACTATCTCAAAATCTTTCACCACCAATGTCGCTCTATATGAATGAGCAACAATAAGCATGGAATCAGAAGAACTCTACCATGGAATCCTAGCTGCCTCTTAGAGGGTGTATAATGCAGTCATCTATGAACTATATCCTAACTACCATTTGTCACAAATCTCCTTCACAATCCTATGAAAGGGGGCCTTGGGACTACAAATCTAGTGGCATTTTGCTCCTTCCTAAAATCTCCCTTAACACTATTACCTTTTGTAAAACTCCCTCACTTTGGCTTGGTGAAGGATGTGCATAGAGTTCCCTTTACTTTGATAAGAACATTTAAGACTAGAATGCTATGGCAATTTGTGCAATGGCAATCCCTTTACCAACCCTCCTAGCTGATTTCTTTGTCCTTGCCATCAGTAAGACTACCTACTGGCCTACAAATAAGACCTAAATGTAAAAGTACCAAAGACAGCGATTTGGGACTTTAGGATAAGAGCCAACACAGAAAATTGCTTTCTTGAGAAATTTTTGTTTTCATAACTCTATTAATATATCATAGATGTGCAGATTCTCAATCAAAAGCATCCATAACTGCAATTTGTGCTCCTAATACAACATTGTGTTAGCTTTCAAACCCTTTGGAGGAAGAAGAGCACCCAAAATAGAAAAAAAATGAAAAACATAGAAATGTGTTTAAGAAAGAAAATTTGAGGATTAAGGATATGCTAAATAGGCAAAATTGATTTCTTAAGAACTTTTTGTATTGACAATTAAATAGATTAGAAATGGACAACTTCTAGAATCAAAGGCACCGAATAAATTTTGAGCTCTAATAAAACATTTGTTAGCTTCTAATCACTCTAGGAGAAGAAGAGAACCCTATCAGAGGAAAAAAGCAACAAAAGGAGAATTGTACTCAAGAAAGCAATTTGTAAGTTTGGAAGCTAACCTAACAAGCAAAACTAATTTCTTAAGCACATTTTGCTTGGACATATCTAAAGGTTGTAACTACACAAACTCCACACCCAGAAGCACATTTTGCTTTGACTTATCTATAGATCATAAATACACAAATTCCCTTCAATGAGTTGAGATTTTAGTCAATTTTTGCCGACAAACATTTGAATTAATCAATGAAAATTTTAGCCCATAGACTTCTTTTTTCCACTTCGATGAAATTTGGGAAATCCACTTGGATTATGGAATTGGTATAAAAAAAAATCATCGATGAAAATTTTATCGTCAACAAAATCGGTGAGACTTTTAGCACTAAAATTTTCATCTGTCAAAAGTGAGTTTTAACACATTTTCAGACCACTTCTTTTTCCCCATTTTTTGGATGGAAATTTCACCTTGTCAATGGAAATGTCAATCCATCACAAAATTTTGGACTCAAAAATCCAAGTTCATATCACAACAATCTTGACCAAGATAAAGTAAATTGATAAATTTCAAAAAACTTTGCTATCTAATGGTCTTTGACCATTACATCAAAATCAAACCATTTTATCCAAATAATATAAGATTACAGATATCCTTAGTTAATATTTAAATCTAGAAACATCTTTACTTTCAATAAACCTCTTGTATGACCATAGACTCCATATACTTGCCTATGTTAATATCAAAATATGCTTAAAGTCAAACATTAGATCAACATTGTATAAAAAGAAAGGTTTTTTCAATATGTTCATTCCTATTAGTTTATGGATAGCACGTTATGTATAAGATGCAATTTGGAAACATGTATTGGTATAAAACTTATACTTAAGGGCAATGTTCTTACTTTTGTGGAAGTACATTCGTATAAAACTCTTTTGACAAAAGTACTCAAGGAAAAGGAGAGGAAAAGTATGATCCAAATATGCCTAAACAAAGTAAAAAATAATATAAAAGTGGAATTCATCATTGTGTGGAAATGTTTGAATTGGAATATGTAGAAATTCTTATGTGTGGATTAGAGTTTAAAAACTTTGGACTATTAAGTGCTAAAAACCAATTGATATTTTAAAGCAAAAGGTCCAAGGACTCTCGTTGTTGAATGAAAGAGTTTCTCCTCCTTTGTAAGTTGTCATGTTTTCCAAATTTTATGTTTAAAAACTTTTTCTAAATCATAATTTTGGACATTTTTGGGTCTTAGACCAAGATATCAATAACTTTTTCCCACAAAAGTAGTTATTTTAAAAAGATGTTTCACATGAAATTGAGTATTTTGTCTCCATTATTTTAAAGAAGGTACTTTTTTTTATTTTTTCCCAAAACTAGAGTTGTATTTTCCATAACTATATGTGCATTTTGTTACAATACATATTTTATGCATTAATCTTGGCTCTTAGAAGACATTCATATCAATAATGAACTCTTTGATAGCCTCCAACATTTATTATAAGGAGATACATAAATCCTCTTCTTATTCTATTATAGTTGTTTGCTACACGGTTACCTAGTAAGCATAGCATTCTTTGATTGAGTAATTTGAGCACTTCATGCAAAAAGGTTGATGGGTATGGAGGGTTCCACCTACCCAAGGATGAATTTTGGCTCTTTTCAACTAAACAAGCTTCGATCTACTTTGAATATTACAAGATTGGTTGTTACAATAGACCAAGGACTCTGTGTGTGTGGGGGCCGGGGGGGGGGGGGGGGGGATTTGGTAACTTGTAATCTAATTTCACGCTCATATGTCCTTGTGTTGGCCTACCCATCTTTTTTTTCATTTTGTTACAATATATATTTCATGCATTAATCATGGCTCTTATAAGGCATTCATATCATTAATGAACTCTTTGATACCCTCCAACATTTATTATAAGGAGATACATAAAATCCTATTCTCATTCTATTATGATTGTTTGCTACATGGCTACCTAGTGAGCATATTGAGTAATATGAGCACCTCATGCAAAAAGGCTATTGGTGTGGGGGTTCCACCTACCCAAGGATGAATTTTGTCTCTTTTCAACTAAATAAACTTCAATCCACTTTGAACGTTACAAGCTTGGTTGTTACAATAGAGGAAGGATTTATTGAGATGATTGCTCAAGTGGTGCACTCTAACTCCTTAGGTGAAATGTGTCACTTTTGCATGTCCATTCTATGCATGCAAAGAAAAAATATACAAGAATGAGCAACATCAATATGTCCAAGTGAAATATTGATGCCAAACTTTGTAATGGTATTACATTTTGTTATTTCCATGTTCTTGCAAAGTTCGATGTGCATCGGACACCAAATGTGAGGTGAAATGCCCTGGTTTGCTTGTGCATCCTACGTACATGAAGGAAAAATATGCAGTGGTGGCCCGCATCAATATGCCCAAGTGTTAGATTTGTTCCAAACTTTGCACAAGGATTAAATTTAGTGGTTTACATGTTCTTTCAAATTTTGATGTGCATCAAACACCAAATGTGTGTTCAAGAAGGTGATATGTCCCGATTTTGCATGTGCATCCTCCGTACATGAAGAAAAACTTTGCAATTGTGGTCTGCATAGATATGACCAAGTCTTGTATTGGTGCAAAAATTTTCATGGGTCTTAATTTTATTATTTTTCATGTTCTTACATATTTTAATGTGCATTGGACATGGAATGTGCAGCCACAAAGATGAAATGCCCCGATTTTGCATATGCATCCTACACATGTGAAAGAAAAATATTCAATAATGATCGACATTCCGCATGTCAAATTGGTGCCAAACTTTGCACAGATCTTACATTTTGTATTTTCCATGTTCTTGCAAAGTTTAATGTGCATTGGACACTAAATATATAGCTGGGAAGGTAAAATACACCGGTTTTGCATGTGCATCCTATGCACATGAAGAAACAATATGCAACAGTTGTCAGCATTGATATATTTAAGTGTTAGATTAGCTCCAAAACTTTCATAATTCTCAATTTTAGTGTTTTCATTTTATTTCAAATTTTATGCGCATTTGACATGAAATGACCACGAAATGTATGGCCAAGAATGTGAAATTCCCTGGTTTTAGATGTGCATCATGAAGAAAACAATATGCATATGGTGGTCAGCACTGATATGCCCGTGTCAAATCGGATCCAAATTTTGAATAGGTATTGAGTTAATTTTTTTCCATGTTCGTAGGAAGTCTTACATGCATCATACATTGACTCTATGATCAGGAAGGAAAAATGGCTCGGTTTTGTGTGTGCATCCCATGTATGTGAAGGAAAAATACACAATCGTGGTCAGCATTGATATGCCCAAGTGTTATATTTGTTTCAAATATTTAATGGGCCTTAAGTATAGTTTTTTCCATGTTTATGCAAACTTTAATGTGCATTGAATAGCTAATGTGCAGCTCGGAAGGTTAAATGTCTCGATTTCGCATGTGCATCCTAAACATGTGAAGGAAAAATATGCAATGGTAGGTGACATCAATATGTCCAAGTTTTAGAATTGGTGCCAAACCTTGAAATTTTATTAATTATATTGGTTTCCAAGTCTTGCAAGTTTTTATGTGTATCAAGTATCGACTATCTAAACAAGAAGGTGAAATCCCTAGTTTTGCACGTGCCCCCTATGCACACGAAGAAATAATATGCAATAGCAGTTGGCATCAATATGCCAAGTGTAAGATTGTGCCAATCTTTGCATGGATATTTAGTGTTCTCTTTTTTTATTCCAAATTTTTATGTGCATAGGACATTGGCTACAGGGTCAACCGTCGTCATTTTGCATGTCCATCCTATGCATGTGAAAAAAATATACAATGGTGATTGACATCGATGTGTCCAAGTGTCAAAGTGGTGCCAAAGTATGAATGGTTCTTAAGTTACAATGGTTCCCATTTTTTTCAAATTTTAATGTGCATCAAACACTCGATGTGTGCCCAAGAATGTGAAATGCCCTAGTTTCACATGTGCATCCTATGCACATAAAGAATAAATACACAAAAGTTGTTGGCATCAATATGCCCAATGTCAAATTCATGCCAAAATTTTCATGGGTCTTACTTTTAGTGGTTTTCACGTTTTTGAAAATCTTGATGTGCATTAGACATCGAACATGCAACCAAGAAGGCAAAGTGACCTAGTTTTGCATGTGCATCCTATGCCCATGAAGAAAAGCTTTCATATGCCTGGAAATTTTGATGTGGATTGGACACTAAACGTGTGGCTAGGAAGGTGTACCCTAGTTTTGCATGTGAATCCTATGCACATGTGCAATAGTGGTCAGCATCATTAGTTTGCATGATCTTTCAAAACTGCATCAGTTGCTGAATGTGCGGCTAGGAAGGTGAACTGCCACAATTTCACATGTGCATTCTGTGTATGCAAAAGGAAAATATGTAATTGTGGCCAGGATCAATATGCCCAACTACTAGCTTAGTGACAAACCTAGCAAGGAATTAAGTATAAGTTTTTCCATGTTCCTATAAAGCTTGATGTGCATCAAACATTGGTCAAGAATGTTAAATTCCCCAATCTTGCATGTGAATCCTATGCAAGCCTAAGCAATTTTGGTTGACATTGATATTTCCAAGGGTTAGATTGGTGCCAAAACTTGCACATTTCCTAATCATAGTGGTTTTCATGTTCTTGCAAAGTTTGATGTGCATTGGACACCTAATATGTGGCTGGGAAGGTGAAATGCCTAGGATTCACATGTGCATCCTATGCACATTAAGAAGAAATATGCATTATTGGTATGACTCATGACCAACCAAGCACTACTGAAACTCGATGAAGCTGCCACATTTCCATATTTGCAGAAAGTGCATCCTCATTGAACATGCTCTTTATTGAAGAGCATCTCAAAAAGTGATAATCGATGCCCTCGTCATTCCCCTCATGAGCAATAATAGCAAATACCTCATTAACAACCACCCAATTTTCCAACCAGTCATAATCCATGATAGATGCAAAACCAACATCCCTGATAGATTTCCACTTATCATAATCTCTACTAGATGTGAATCCAACATCCTATAAACATTCTGTGCTACCTTCCAAGGATGGTTATAAGGCGAAAGTACATGTTGTGCCCATGGATGAGCCCAGGTTATCATTAAACATCATCCCCATACACCATTAATATATGCCAAGAAAAAACAAGAAATTTATTGAGAGAAGATCGTGGGTTCCATAAAGCATGTGCTCCTAATAGAATGGAAATCCAAAGTACATGTACTGATTAACACTCATATGCAATAGATCAATCAATTCTCCCAACATCCATGCATTAAACAAAACACCTCACCACCCTATCACCATGTGATCAATAAGAAGATGTAGCACTAGTACTCAAGTGCTATGCACATTACTTAACCACTTGATATGCGTCTCTAGATTGATCACTGTTATGTCGCAACTGGTGGTGTCATAAAGCATGCTTCATGGATGCACCTACACCCTTGTGCTCTCCCTACCATGCCTAGTCTCAAAGTAGCTCCAAATAACCGGGATGCTAATGTCATGGTGCAATCTACACAATCAAAAATACTATTTAGCAGATTTGAATAGTGCACCACACCTATCGGACAAAGTCTAGTACTACTACCATGTGACTCCTTGATCTCTCAAGGAACTATCATGAAGACTGACAAAAACAAAATGTTCATCCCATGAACACCCATCCTTGATGTAGAAGTGATACTCTCTAATAATCACTCAAGAGTCAAGCATGCCAATCAACCCCATCCAATTGTGCCCACCCATGATGGTAGCTAATGTGCACAAATATAGCAACCTACAAAAAAATTTTAAAAAAAAAGGGTGATGGGATGGAAATAAATTCTTGGAAAAGCACAATAAAAAGATTAATTGTTACCTACATTAAAAAATAGTACTCTAACTAGATCTCGTGCTTGTGGCATGAAAGTGTAATTCCCAGCATAGTCCACAATTGAGGCAACCATCCATGTCACTCACATCTTGCTTAACCCTAGGAAGTCTAGCTAGTTCATGGCTCTCTCTCTCCATTGCTCTCGCCCCCCCCGCTGCCCTCGATGCCCCCCCCGCTGCCCTCTCGCCCCCCCCACTGCCTTCTCGCTACCCCTCGACCCCCCCCGTTGCCCTTCTCGCCGCCCTCGATGCCCCCCTCTCGCTGCCCCTTGACGCCCCCCCCGCTACCCCTCTCGCTACCCTCAATGCCCCCCTCGCTGCCCTCGACACCCCCCCCGCTGCCCTCGACGCCCCCTGGCTGCCCTCTCGCTGCCCTCGACGCCCCCCGCTGCCCCTCGATGCCCCCCCCGCCGCTACTGTAGCCCTCGATGCCCCCCCTGTTGCCCCTCTCGCCCCCCCCGCTACCCTCGACGCCCCCTGCTGCCCCTCTCGCTGCCCCTCGACGCCCCCCCCGCTACCCCTCTCGCTGCCCCCTCGTCGCTCTACCTCCCCCTCCCTCATCGCTCGCCCCCTCCCTCGTCGCTCAGTCCCCCCCTCTCGTGTAGCTCTACTCTACCCCCCTCCCGTAGCTCCACTTTGCCCCCCTCCTCCCATAGCTCCACTCTACTCCCCCCCCTCCCACAGCCTCTACACCACCCCCCCCTCCCGTAGCCTCTGCCCCACACCCTCTCGCAGCCTTCCCGTGGTCTGAGGGCCCTTGTCTGCTGCAAGCCTTGGCTTGCCACTGGCCTTGCGCAGGCCTGTGCACCCCTACAACAATGCTGCACAAGATCAGCCTCCCCTAGAAATCGTGCACTTGAACAAGTCCTACAATGGCCCACAAACCCAAACAGTCTCCGAAGCCAACCATGGGAGAGATCACAAAGCGCATCTCCAGGAGTGGATTAGCAATTGACAGCCAACCAGCCATGAAAACATCAGGTGCAATGGACACCGATGCAGTTCTTTCTCCCGTAGCCATCATCTCTACCCCAATCACTGCCCTCCCACCACTGTACCACTCAGCCTGCCCCCCATAGGAGAGGGTCACAGTCCCTCACCCCCCACACAGCTTCCTTCTGTCTCCACCACTCTTATGTCCCCCCTTCCCCTCACCTAGCAGCCTTTCTCCACTCCTCTGCCATATACAGCTAGCCTATCGCCCACGCCTCCACAGCCATATGCCATGTCCCAGTTCGCACCCCCCCGGGTCCCACCTAAGACGATAGATTACATCTTTGCAGAGCTACATCGACTACGGGATCACACCGTAGCACAAGACCAGCTTATTCAAAGCATGCGCCAGGAGATCACTCACCTCCGTCAGGAGGTTGTCTCTCTCACTGCTACAGTCACAGCGGCCCCGCGCACTACACCAGAGGTAGAGGAGCGGATCGCTACTATCCAGACTGCTATTGCGGAGACTACCAGATGGGTGGACGTTGCGAGATGGGCACCCAAAGCAGCAGTCTCAGCCACCATCGCCAAGCAGGAACAGAGGGCCAGTAAGGCTCTCAACATCCGAGTACGGGGTATCCCCCGCACAGATTCACTCACCCCCCTTAGCAGACGCGACTGCTTTTGTGACCTCTACCCTCGGCCTCGTCGAGCATAGGATCGAGCATGCATGGTGCATAGGATGGGATCCCACATGCCCACAGCCACTCATCATCCAATTCAAGGATACTCAGGCTCGACTTGCAGCACTCAGGCAGCGTGCTACACTACGGGACCACCCTACTATCTTCATGGATGAGGATCTCACACCTATGCAAGTGGAAGAGCGGCGCACCCTGCTTCAGCAGCAGCGAGATGTAGCCCGTCAGGAGGGGAAGTGGGCTGTCGTCTGAGATGGCTGCTTGTTAGTTGGCCCCCGCCACCGAGCCCCACCAGGTACTCCAGACATGGTAGCAGACTCCCCCCCCACATAGGGAGACATGGTCTATGAGACTCAGACTCAGCACACAGTACCCTTGGCATGCACCGTATGGAACTGTAATGGTACCCTCTGGTCTGACCCTGGGAACTTCTCAGAGTCATACACTGGACGCGACATCGCTTTCTATATAGAGACACATGAGAGCCCCGAGCGCCCTCTCCCCTTGGTCAGTGGCTATACCTGGGAGTCAATATTCCGTGAGGAGACCAGATATACTGGGGGGGTCCGAGGGTCAGGCAGAGTTGCAGTACTCCTTCACTACTCCTTCGCACAGCGCTCACGAGCTTGACATCCTTGGTTAGACGGGATGCCCATGCCCGTTACCTATGGCTCCAATTCCGACGCCCCTCCACACGTGACCTCTTTATTGCAGTCTGTTATTTTCCTCCTGAGACGTCACATTTCGCACGGATACTTCACGAGGACACGGGGGTATCCTCCTATCTAGATCTCTACTCAGACATTGTGGAGTTCTCCAGATGCGGAGAGTCCTCCTAGTTGGGGAATTCAATGCAAGGACAGGTGCACGTCAGACATCACTCCTGGATTTCCACTCAGATCCGGTCCTATTACCTGAGATGGACACAGAGGACTCGGGCTTCCCTCGCTCCTCGGCTGACAGTCGCGCTCCCATTACTAGGTATGGGCAGGCTCTTTTGGACCTTGGACGTATACATGATCTGGTCATCTACAATGGACTAGATCGGTGGCCTGCCTCCTCTGGTTTCACATATTTCCCACATGGCGGAGGAGCCAGTGTCATCGACTATATTTTGGGATCTCCTGCTTTATCCCCACAGATCACTGACTTCCGCACTGCACCCTTACCCCCAGGAGCCGATCACACTTACCTTTTCTTTCATATACTTGCATCCCGAGCCCCTCCTAGCCACACCCCGCACTATACTACCTATCATGATATACACTTCGATCATAACCTCTCACCTGATTACTCAGCCCACCTAGCCTCCCTCGTCAGATAGATAGGCACCATACCCTCTCTAGATCACCGAGCCACCCTTATGACCCACTCCCTTCACAATGCAGCCCGCCACATCTTTCCTTCCACTGCCCGGTCCACCTGCCCTCCACCCGCTGGCTCTACCCCTTGCAATAGATGGTATGATGACGAGTGCAAAGCATTACGCCGCACACTCCGACTCACAACCCAGCGAAACGCTAGGGCCAACCCACATCTCACCAGGGATTATCGTCGACTAGTCCATTGCAAGAAGCTAGCCTTCCTGCGCCAGAATGAGGATACGCTACTGAACATTCTATTTAGTAGCAACTCCAAGGATTTCCAGGCTGCTCTCTTGCTGGGACTGCCATCCAGATTCTCCTATATGCAGACGATGTAGTACTACTATCCTCTTCTGCTACTGGTCTTCAGTGACACTTGGATGGACTTCAGGCCTTCTGTGATACACATGACTTGAAGGTCAACCTTGGGAAAACCAAGGTGATAATCTTCAACACTTCCAGACCCGCTATGCACCGAGAGCAGTTCCTCTTCGCAGGCGACCTTGTTGAGATAGTTGACTCCTACACATACTTGGGCGTTGTCTTCTCAGGCCCCCGATCTTCACGATGCGCCTAGCCATGCAGGCTAGGATCAGCCGGGGATATGCCGCTCTTGCCAGGCTGGAGCGACAGTGCTACCACTCCACTTCCAGGACCCACGGACCAAGTCTCTCCTTTTTTATTCTTTGCTACAATTCTCGGATCAGCGGTGCCTTGCCGCTTTCTTACATGAGATGACCCACCACCGAGATACTTCTCTCCGAGCACGGCGACACGAGTAGCACACACAGCGTGAGGATATCCAGCAGCCTATCACTGACTTCTTTCAGCCACAGGATACCTCTTCTCAGTCTAGCCGACGACGTGGACGTGAGCGAGAGCCAGAGTCACGACAGCTGCGTCAGCGGACAGATTCACACATCCAGGTCCATGACATCTCGTCTCTACTCTCGGCCCACCCCACTGGGGTTACCGTTGCCCTCATCCACAGGGCCACCCGCTGCCCTCGACGACCGAGCTCGACTAGGCCGCGTGACGCCAGAGACCAATCATCTATCGCAGGGTTTTTTCTGACTTCCCATTTGACAGCCCCTCTATGATTGGTCTCTGACGATCACCACCTGCACATGTATACTATATCTCCCCCCTCTGCCCCACTTTTTTGTGCCCCCCCTTCTTCTTCTTTGTATCTTCTAGAGGTAGACACATATTATTTGTATCAGGACTAGACACATAGTCCTTCATAACCTCTTTTTTTTGTAGAAACGGTTGGTTGGCCCGTTTTGAGACCACCACCGTTATGCTCATTGTATCAGTTATCTTTAGTCTCATAGACCTTCACGGTCTCCCAAAGACTTTAATAAACTTTCTTTCTTTCTCTCTCTCTCTCTCTCTCTCTCTCTCTCTCTCACACACACACACACATGCTCTCCCTTTCCACCACCACCTCCTCTACACATCCCTCCCATATGCTCACCTCCACCAGTTCCACTGGCACGTCCTCCTACATCTCATCCTCCTCCTTAACAAGCCATAAAAAGGCCCATGCATCCTATCAAAAAAAATAAGAGCGTAAAGAAGAAAGATCAAGATACATCACAGACATTGTCCTAAGTCTTTTGACTCCAAATATAGAGCAAGAAAAAATCTAAAGAATGTGGGGGTTAAAGGTCACTGTGCCTTTACCCCGGTTATGTACAATACTCAAACACATATATAAATGAATGAAAAAGAAGATTAGGGTGGTTCTACACCCACCAAAACTTGTGTGGCTCTCTGTTTCTTTCTCTCCCTCTTCCATTCTTGCTTCCGTTGAGAGCACTCTCAACTGGTATCAGAGCCTGGATGATCTAGCTGAGCATACGTGAATGCCTGGAGGCTCAGCAGCTTTGTGAGAGGAAGGAGAAGCTTTGTGGGAAGCTTTGTAGGTGACTTTACTTGCATCCGAGTGTGTAGAGACCTTGGAGGAACCTTTGGAAAAGTCACTTTGGCTTTGCGAAGTGGTTTTGAGAGCCTGTTAAGTGTGTTCAAAAAAAACGTCGTTTTTTGAGCTTTTCTCTGTTCCGTTCGATGACAAAAACTCCGTATTGACTTGTAGAGGCAACTATTGCTTGCTTTTGGTGTCCACTTCACTTTAGGAGCTTGGAAACACCTATATTCTTGAATCTGGGATCATTTCATTGGATTTCTGACTCACTGTGTCAGTTTCTACGTTTTTCTACCCAGGTGTTGGAACTCAAGTTTGGAGCAACCATTTGCAGATCTGTCAGTTCTAGTGGACTCAGGAGGTCCTAAAACTTCTATGTTGCTCATCATTTGTACTTCGGTGGAGTTTACAAATAGCTCTGTTTCCAAAAACGTTTTTCAGTCTGTGTGTTGGACCCAATGATTGAGACCACTGTTTCCAAAACCATCTGTCCCATTGCGTTCCAGATGCCCAAAAACCCCTACCTGTCAATTCTTACACGATTCGGTGGAGGATTTTCAAAGTTATAGATCTCTGTGTATTTGATCTCGTCTCTGTTACGCATTTTTCATTCTAAGTTTTGAAACCTTAGATTTATACCACATGGTAGTGGATAAGTGTTGACTCCCATTTCTCACTCATCGGTTGGGATTTTGGAGTTCCAGCAGACGAGAGATATTTGCAGATTTTCTTGCTGAGTCCGATTATCCAATGGCGCCCATGTTTTGAGGCATCTCAGGTTCTATTTTCAATAGTGGTCATTACCATGGGACTATGATTTCTTGAGCATACCTTATGCATATCACTTTGGTTGTGGTTTGAGCAATGTGTGCTCATTCGTGGTGTGCACTGGGTTGCAGTGGATGATTTATAGGCCATTTGGATGCATTGGGATCCTTATTGGATGCGCTGATAGGCCCAAATTACCATGTGGGATGCTATTTTTAAGGACGCTTTGCACATGGATGCTATTTTATGCCGAGGGACAGCTTTGACACATTGCAAGTGATACATTAATAGTGCTATGCTCTCTTGGATGAGATATTATTAATGCATATGCCAATGGATGGTGTGCTTGAGTCATTTGGCACTTATTGGCATTTTGGATTGCCATTGTAGTTGGCATTTTCTTTTGGGCCAGATTTGCTCATATGGATGCATAGTATATGCACATGAGTCAAATGCTTTGAGACATGAGTTTTGGTGATATTTCACTCTATTGTGGCATACACATTTGGGTGCACCTAGTATTTGGTGTGATTCTCTCTTGTAGGCACTAGCATTTGGGATTTTTGCTTCATTTGCATCATGGCATCCTCCTCCATGTCTGAAAAGGAGTTTTTGAGCATTAAAAAGTTTGATGGGACAAACTTTTCTTTGTGGAAAGAACAAAAAAGGATGTGCTTATTCAAAAGAAGCAGATTAAACCCTTGGTAGGGATTGAAGCTAAGCCTGCAAATATGTCTGAGGATGATTGGAATGAGTTGGATGCATTAGCAAAATCTACTATTAGACTTCATCTTGCAGAGTCAATTTATTTCACAGTAGTAAATGAGCAGACTATGGAAGATTTGTGGAAGAAATTGTGTGCCACTTATGAGAAGGAAACTGCCTCTAATAAATTTTACCTCATGAAGAGGTTGTTTGAGCTACAGATGAAGGAAGGGGTCTCCATTGCTTCTCACTTGAATGAATTCAATATTATTTTCAGCTAGCTTTAGGCTCAGAAGATGAATTTTGATGCGGAGACTAAGGCAATATTTCTCTTATGTTCATTGCCATCCTCATGGGATACCTTCTATACAGCTGTCATTATAAAGGGTTCAAGCAAGAGAAGGGTGTGGACTTTGATGAGATATTCTCTCCAGTTGTGAAGATGACCACACTTAGATGCATGCTTGGACTAGTGGCAGTAGAAGATATGGAGCTTATGCAGATGGATGTTAAGACAGCTTTCTTGCATGGGGATTTGCATGAGGAAATTTACATGGTACAGCTGGAAGGCTTTGAAGAAAAGGGCAAAGAGCATTTAGTTTGCAAGCTATAGAGGAGTCTCTATGGTCTTAAGCAAGCACCTAGAGAATGGTATCAGAAGTTTGATGCTTTCATTCAGTCCCAGGGTTTTAGAAGGAGTGAAATTGATCAGTGCCTCTACACTAAAAGGGCTAAGGATAATAGCCTGATACTCCTGACACTATATGTGGATGATATGCTATTGGCTAGCAAGAATACTTATGAGCTAGATGCATTAAAGGCCAAGTTGCATGAGGCCTTTGATATGAAGGATTTGGGACTTGCAGGTCATATTCTTGGTATGCCCATCACGCGTGATCGGAGTAGGAAACTCCTTTGGCTTTCACAAAAAGAGTATGTTACAAAAGTGCTGCAGTGTTTCAATATGGAGGGGGGGAAGGCAGTGAGTACTCCATTGCCTCCATATGTGAAACTGAGTCATATAGATAGTCCCAAATCAGATGAGGAAAGGGCCATGATGGCCAAGGTTCCAGATGCATCAGCAGTTGGGAGTCTCATGTATGCCATGATAGCTACTAGACCAGACATGGCATTTGCAGTGGGAGTTGTTAGCTAATATATGGCTAATCCAGGAAAGAGGCATTGGGAGGCAGTTAAGTGCATCATGAGGTACATGAAGGGTACCAAGGAGATGTGCATCTACTTTGGTAGAGGAGACATGCGTGTACTTGGTTACACAGATTCAGAATATGCAAGGCATGTGGATAGTAGGAGATCCACTTCTGGTTATGTGTTCACCTTTGCAGGTGGTGCAGTGTCGTGGATGTCTCGCACACAGAAGTGTGTTGCTTTGTCTACCACAGAGGCTGAGTATGTTGCAGCCACAAAGGCTTGCAAGGAGGCTATATGGCTTGATCGGCTAGTGGGAGATTTGGGGATTCATACAGGTGTACTGACATTGCATAGTGATTCCGTGAGTGCTATTCAGCTAGCACAAAATCCGGTCTTTTATGCAAAGACCAAACACATTGAGGTCAGGTACCATTTCATCAGGGAGGTACTTGAGGACAAGCGCATAGAGCTTGTCAAGGTTCATACAGATGATAACCCCATAGATATGCTGATGAAGAGTCTACCTAGTCATCGGTTTGAGTATTGTCATGTATTGATGGGCATTGGATAGTATGCTCACTGGTTGTTCTCCCTTAAAGGCACATTGTCCTTTAAGTGGGAGGTTGTGGGGGTTAAAGGTCAGTGTGCCTTTACCCCGGTTATGTGCAATACTCAAACACGTATATAAATGAATGAAAAAGAAGATTAGGGTGGTTCTACACCCACCAAAAGTTGTGTGGCTCTCTATTTCTCTCTCTCCCTCTTCCGTTCTTACTTCCGTTGAGAGCACTCTCAAAGAGACATATAAATTTTAGCTAGTGGTGGCTGAGACTTTTTTTTTCCTTTTGCATGGCCTTGCTTAGGGTAGACTTGCAGTAGCAATTTTCTCTAACTGTGAATTGAGTCCCACTATGGACTTAGGGTCCATACAATGCAAGATTTGCACTCTAATGAATGTGTCCCATTGATTTTGTGTGAGCAATTGTATGGCATAGAGGACTTGTGCCAAGCTCTCTATGTCTTCGAAATTTGGCATTTTGAAGAGCATAATACTTGCACAAGAAGATGCTGGAATATGTGCAATGCCCACCTCTCATATGTTACCATCACTGTTCTATAATGCCCTTTTGTAAGGCCCCCATTATGAGGAGAAGCCATGGTGTGAACAGTAGGCATTGGGGTAGGATCCTAGTTTTGACACTAGATGAGGTCTCATGGTGACTGTTTGATGGTTAGGATATGGTAAAAGGAATAACGTACTCCTTGGGGGTTGAGGGGCAGTGCTCCCAATCCTGGGGGTATGGGGGCAATGCCCCCAACAGGGATTTAAGCATGCCCTCTGTTGCATGCATGCAAGCATTCTCGTATGAATTTGCTTACATGCGTGTGGTCCATGGTAGGTGGTCAATGGTCTTTGGCCGGTGGCAAAATTCAAGAAAACATGTGCCACCATCGTCACACTTAGTCACGCAATGTGCTAAGTCAATATGCATGTGCCACCACCAGGCCACCAATGTGGTGGAATCGGTCTACTACGAAGGGCTATATAAGGAGGCCACTTCTCAAGTCTCAACATCAAATGCCAATACCCCTACCTCAAGTCCTCCTCTGTCTAGATCACCATTGAAGCTCTACTAGAGAGTGTACAGGTGGATAGCACCAGTAGTTGTATCTTATATGGTGATACAAAATTTGTATTCTTCTCTATTGTTTCTATTCTTTGGTTATCGTACTATCAATGTTGTCAAACGATCTCTCCACTGCATCGTATTTCTATAGAAGATACCTTGCATACTACTTGCACAACCCTTTGCTGTACTATTTCGATAGAATGAGAACATGCCAAGAAATACAAGACCCACACATCAGCTTCTCCCTATACGCACCTATGTGTGGGACTGCAACATGTTTTTTTCTTCCTATGCCATGTGCGTATTTCCCATTCCACTACATGCACGCAACAACACCCTTACTTTGCCTTATTTTTATATTCTCATGATTGGTATTGGTTGCAAAAGTGTCATAGCATTAATATTCCTTGGCATTCATTCTTAAAGTAATTTTTTATAATTCTATGCTAGATGTCACAAATATTGAAGAGATATGGACTTTCACCATCCTAAGCATACCATCCCAACAATGTCCTACCAAGAAGGACCAAAAATCAACTTTTTCACATTGACCCTGAAGGGTTACTTCAGCCTCTTCCTTCCTGGTAGCTCTCATCTTTTAATCAATGCAATGGGGGTCATCCCATCTACATTTATTTCTTCCTTCGGTGGCATCTTTATCTCTACATGTTTTGATCCCTTTGTCACATGGTAGCTTCTAGTGAGCTAACTTCTTCGTCACCTTAGCTTTCTTGAGAAGATGCAAAACTTACCTAAATACCTACAAGACATCATTTTCACGAATTCTATTAGAGATTTATCCTAATCTTCACCAACATTTCTATAAAGATTTGCAACGAAGGCTAGCCCCCTCCTATGAGTACAAGAGCTTTCAACGGCTGCTCGCGTTACTTTTGAAATTTGGAAAAGACTATGGCTACACCTAACAATGATGCAAGGATCACATCAATTCTTGGTAAAAAACAAAACCCATATTACCAGACAGGAAAACAATTTTGAGAGTACCAAAATGTTCTAGAAAATTTAGTGGACACAAGCTACAAACACAACATTCTTGACATAAGGTGTCCCAACAAACATAGCCTAAAAATACCCAACCTACATATGGTACTAATCATTGAGAAACTTGAAGAGATGCAATTATATGCTACTCATGCAATGTTCTTAGCAAAATAACAAAGGAGACTCCAACTTAAAAAATAAGAATGTTGTAGAAGGCATTGACATTCTATCATATTCCGCTCAAAAGTACAAGTTCAATAAGGACTTAGACCCTAAAACATCATGAAACTTAGACCACAAGATACAATGAGGGGAAAAAAAACTATAGGGGGGACATGGTAAGCTTTAAAAAGTTCATGAAGTAAGATTACATACTATGCAAGAACATAAAATGAAAGGGGGGGAAAAGCAAACAAACCTTGAAGCTCAACAAAAGCAAGAACACCAAAACAAGCAAAGAGCGCAAATTCATTCCTTAGCAAACAATATTTACAAGCCAACTACACCCGCTAAACCAACCCCAAGAACTACCACCTCTGTTGCAACAAAACATAAGAATCAAAGAAATCTAAGGCAACATACTATATTTCCCAAGGAACTACTTGAGGCATAAGGGCACTATAAAAGATGTTTGTTGAGTCAATGTTATGTACTGCCTTGGCACCCATATATGCAAATTACTTTTATAGTACACCTGTGTCTCAAGTAGTTAGCTCGTAAATATAATACCCCATAGACTCAACAAACCTTACCACAAGAAACCATCAAAGATGCCAAGTGGGTACTATCTCCATGTTTGTGGTCTCCAATCTTCGAACTGAGACCGGTGGACGTCCTATACCAAGCATCAAAACAAAATCTTCGTGTCAAATCCTTCAGACTTAAAACATGCTCCTCACGTACTCCTGTGCATTCCAAAGTATGCACTATTGCAACTCGATGGGCTAGATTAAACCTTACTGCCTAAGAAAAAACGTTTGCATTTCTTGGTTGAATTTCTTCAAGGTCTTTGTCAATAGCAAAAATAACAATGTAGACATGTGCTGAGTGTTGCTACACAGACACAATAGCCTTCTGATAATGGTGCAACATATCATCACGTTTCCCCTCTATGATGAACTCAAAACCAAATTTTGAGAATTGATCTCTATCCTGCACCAAATATCAAGCGACATTCTACTACATCCAAGAGCTTCTACTGCCAGTTCCTTAAGCTCAGGCAAGACAACACCCCCAACCACTTCCTTAACCTCAGGCAAGACAATAGCCCCAACATCAAGGTAGGCATGTTGAAGCACCACTTTGATTCTGCACATAAAATCAAATAATACTACATATTTAGAAGGAGAACAAGAAGCATTACAACACTTAGGCTTGTATACATCCTAGCCATGAAGGATTCGTATTGTTTTTCAAATTTCCCACAAATAATCAACCATAGACTGTGAGTCAAAAATGCCTTCTGCATGCAAATCACAGATGTTGACATTAGTACATCTAACTGACTAGAGGGGTGTAAATCTACATCAACTTTATTGGTCGACGTAGATCATCGATAGGATTTTGATTGGGTAATAGAGACTTAGGAGCCTATAAGATAGGCGATACCTTGTGGATCTAATGTGGATCACCAGGAGCCTTGCATTGAGGCTGATAGCTAATGCATATTCTCTACGCTTTGGCTTTGATCTTGTGGTTCTCCATTATCTTCTTATCCCTCATCCCACGTAGTGGCTCTAGCCTCTTTCATCATTTTTCTTAACATGGCATTAGAGCTATGGCTATTCTGTTCGTTCATTGAGTTTTGCCATATCATAAGTCCTCCCTTGAAGATTCAAGGACCCTCCCCTATGAAATGGAGAATTAAAGACCCCCGACCAACCAAAGCCCCATCCTCCCCCCCCCCTCCCCCGCCACAACTTTTATGTGAAATTGGATCCACTTTACTCTTTTTTATCTCATTGAAATGCATTTCTCAACACCATTTGGAGATTGATTTTAGAGTGAAATTTGTTTCTATTAAAAGAGCAACTCTTGCTACCATAAATAACCACCATTTTCACAGTTTTTTTGGGCTCGTTTTGGTTGCATTTTTTAAAGAGTCAAGGGGGGAGTCAAATTATCTAACTATATGGCTACGATAAAGATATAAGAGTTTACCTCTTCTATAATGAAGATTTTAAAAATACAACCTCAAGTTTGAGAATCGATAAAAATAACACCAAGCATGGTCCTTGTGAAACCAAAACATGGTCAACAAAATGCTCTGGTATATCAACTTCATCAAGGTAATATCCTATGCAAAAGACCACACATTTCGTGTTGTGACATTTAGTTTGGAACCCTCCTAAAGAAAGATGAAGAAACGATATTTCGATGGCCTTTTTTTGACAATCTTCCATGATTTCCCAAGACCTTTTATTGATTTTTGTCTCCATCATTGATGGTGTTAATTATACTAGAGAGCCCTCCAACATTTGTCTACAAGGTTTCCAAAGCTTTGTTTTTTAATGGGTGCAGTACTCAAAATGGCATAAAGTGAGGACTCAAGCAACACGTAAGAGTAGTTCTCAAACATCATCAAGGGAGGACTCACCCTACGACTCACGCAACAAAAAAGAATGCATTTATGAAATTGTTCCACCTTCCAAATTAGCACTAATAAAAAATCAAAGATTATTGTTTTGTGAAGGTTTTAAGCTTTTTGAAGTTTAACGGATTATCATGGCATCTCTGAATTACATCAAAGCAATTAAAAATTAGAGATTTGCCCTTATATGTTAAAATGCTCCCACGAAGAACATAAAATATGACTAAAATAGATTTCTAAATTTCTTAAAATACAAAGAAACATGAGAAATAACATAGGACGTATGTATAGTTTGGAGCTGTTAAACTTTCAGGGGATAGTAAACACAATCTTCCCTAGAAAAATGAGTAATAATTGGGCGATAGGTGCATCGTGGTTAAAATTTTGAACATTTTTTTACATTATTTTATTGTAAAGCTACAAATATATTTGTTGATGCAACTTTGAAAAATGTATTTTTCCTTATTGAAATTTGAAAAAACAAAAAAGAAAAGGTCAACACACCTTATATTAACATTAAGCCTTCATAGGCTAACAAAAAGGAAAGTCTTGGAGCAAGAATTACAGGTGTGCATATGCAAAATATACAAATAGAAAACCCTTGTACTTGCTAGCCATGTATGTATGGTATTTTCCAAGCTACCATTCTTGTTTGATGAGCTACGTAACTACTGATTTCCACCATCTTTTGTGAGATGAGATGAATCACTATTAATCACCTTTGTTGCTCTACTAGCCATCTTTCAATCGATGGTGCAATTACCAATGTGCCAAGGATAGATGTCACATGAAACCCTTTCAATGGCCCCTCCTGGCTCCTCGTCTCGAAATCGAATCAATTGAAATTCGATCCTAATTTCGTAGACAAAATTCCTATGACTTCAAGTGGCTCTGCTGCATCTTGAACGACAGCAGCCAGAGAGGGACGCCGAGAGGGACATTTAACCTAACGGTACATTTATTCAACGGCGCGAGAAATGAAGGAAGAGAAAGAGGAAGGGAGGCTGAGCGGAGAGAGAGAGAGAGAGAGAGAGAGAGAGAGAGAGAGGGGAAGGCATTGAAGGAGGAAACAACCAGAAGCTTTGCGAGACAGACTAATATTTCCATGTATTTCCTTGCAATAGGTTAATTGTGCCTTGCACCCCAAGAGACTAATTAATACACGAATAAATCTCATCGTGGGGACCTACTTGTGATAGAAAACGCTTGATCTATAATTTGCGAGTTTGGAAATGCTAGTTGTCTACCAAAGCTCCAAAGAAAAGACAAGTTTGAGTGGTTCAAAAGACTCGTCTGTCATTGTTGCAACTCCTCTGCAAGAAGAGAAAGGCTTTTAAAGAACTCAATATTAGGGTTAAACATACATCCCAAAGTCAGACCCTGGGGTCAACTCATCATGAAGATGCTGGGAAAACGAGGTCAAAACAAACCAAGAGCAGCCCCTTTGCATTTATTCTGATGTCTGGCTGAACCCCCCACGGATTGCATTCTTGAGATTATCCACATAATTCTATAAATGAGAACCTCAATGCTTATAGCTTGAACAAAGAATGGGCTTTAAGCAAAGGGACACAGGCAATGAGCTCTATTATAGAGCCAATACGGAAAGCATAGGTGAAAAACACTGCCCAAATTGAAAATCGGGGCCCATACCCAACGCACAATTATGTATGCGAGTAACTATTTATAAAACTTCAAATAAGAAAACATGTACAGCTCCATTCAACAATAATCTTCTTACACCACCACAGCAATCTGAAAGCCCTACGTACACTAGTATGAATAAAAAATAGTCCAGGAGGACACTAAGAATGGCATTGCTATCATGTTTTTCCAATTGCTATCATTGCTATCTTTGGGAACACAATCTATTCACAGTTAGGTTCAGCGAAGAAACAGTCTTCGAACAAATCGAATCGGTTCTCTGCAGAGAGGACAGAGTGATTTCTTTTGTTTCAAAATCCTGCGCATGCAAAACAGTGAAAATCAATCTCTCTCTCTCTCTCTCTCTCTCTGCGCATACATACATGCACACATTCACTTCCTATAGCATCAAGAAGAATGGAATATGAGATAATGGAATATGAGAGAAATAAACATCTGGATCACTGTAATTTAAAAAGACTCGCTGTTATAGTTGCAGCTCCTTGAGAGAAATAAACATCTGGATCACTGTAATGTGAAAAGACTCGTTGTTATAGTTGCAGCTCCTTCCAAGAGGAGAAAAGGCTTTTAAAGAAAGTCGATATTAGGGCTGACATACATCCCAAAATCAGACCCTGGAGTCAACTCATCATGGAGATGCCGGGAAAACAATGTCAAAACACACCACAAGCAGCCCCTTTGCCCTTACTCTCATGCCTGGCTAGATCCCCCATGGAGGGCAATCTTAAGATTGTCCACGTATCTCCATAAATGTCGAGCTCAATGTCTAAGACGGTGCTTTATGCAAAGGCACAAAGGCAAGGAAACAAAGGCAGACCCTGGAGTCAACTCATCATGGAGATGCCGGGAAAACAATGTCAAAACACGCCACAAGCAGCCCCTTTGCCCTTACTCTGATGCCTGGCTAGATCCCCCATGGAGAGCAAACTTAAGATTGTCCACATATCTCCATAAATGTGGAGCTCAATGTCTATAACTTGAAAAAAGAAGACTGTGCTTTATGCAAAGGCACAAAGGCAAGGAAACAAAGGCAATGCTATTATAGAGCCAATATGGATATCATGGCTAAAAACACTGCTCCAAATGGAAATCTAGGGTCCATAGCCAATGTATGCCGTTGTGAAGCTGTAAAGGCTTTGTTCATGTAGAGAAGAAGCCTCTCAAAGGTCCACCAAGTAATTCTTTTCTTTCTGGGGACATATATAGCCCATGAAATCTCTGGTTACAGCAGGGTTCTATTTTCAGGTCGCTAGGGAGTGTCGCCAATTGTAGATATTGCACCTTCAAGGAAGCCTTGAATTTTTTGCAAATGCCTTATATTTTACTTTGAGATATCACAATTAAACCTTTCCAATAATCTTATACCCACACCAGCCCTGCTACGGACCCTACTGTAGTTTTCGCCAACTTTGGGAATTGCTACTTCTGGGAGGTATGAATGGTAGGGCTGCAACCAATCCAAGATTTACAAATTCAAGTAGACGTTTCTTCTTTCTTGAGTGACGGTGGTCAATATTTTTTGAGGCCCTCAATCGACCAAGGTCAATTCGTAAGCCTACTAATGTCAATGTGTGTGTCTCTGTGTGTGTGTGTGTGTGTGTGTGTGTGTGTGTGTGTGTGCTATCAAGGAGATCTTCCTCAGTCATGCCTGGAAATAGTTTTTCTTTGCTTTTGATTTCCTGTTGAGGCTCTCTGCTTTTTTGAGACCCTCATGTAAATTTTGCTGATAATATGATCATGGATTTACCAAAAAAAAAAAAAAAAAAAGTGTGTGTGTGTGTGTGTGTGTGTGAGAGGTGTGACTTGTGTGTGTGTGTGTGTGGGTGATCTACATGCTTCTTGCATAGAGCTTTTCTTTTTATGCTTCTGATCTTTGGGATACTCTCCATTTTGGAGACTTCCCATTTTGTAAAGTTATGAGAATATAAATACAATGCACTGGATTTTACCAAAAAAAAGTGTGTAGGTGTAGCTGGAGGATGCTGTGTTTGATCCTCCTCCAGCTTGATATGTCACTTTTTACTTGGCTACCTCATGACTTTTGCTCTGAGGTTTTACTTGTAAAAACTTTTTCCTTGTACTTATTGGTGGGTTTTTACCTCTTTTGAGGTTTCCCACACAGAAATATAAAGATTTCACTATTAAAAAAAAAAGTGTGTAGGTGTGCTCTAGCCTTCCCATCAGCTCCAAAGCCTCCCCCAACCAGCCTGTTTGCTTCAGCTACCTGTTGCACTACTTCAGAGCTCAAAAAAAGGCGATTTGGAGCTTTAAAGACCTGCTGTACAGCCCGCCACAGTTCCATACGGTTTCCGTACAGGTGTACGGCCTGTACGGCCTGTCTCGCCTTCTTCAGGTTGCTGTTTTCAGTTGACTCCCTGCTCTTTGGGTCAATTTTATGCAGGGTTTGGCTCATGGACTGCTCTCTACGCTGGTTTTGAAGGCTCTCTGCTCCCCTTTCTCTCCTCTTGGGTTTCTGGGTCCTGTGTACTCTTTCCATCGCCAAAATCTTCACTCTTTTTCTGAAATTTAGTTCATCTGGGAATTTTTACTGGTTTTTTTTTCTCTTTTTCTTCTACATATCTTGTCTTTTCTTTTCCTTTGATCCCTACATCTCTCTTTCTCCTTCTTTTCCTTACAAATATACTATTTTCCTCTTCTCTATGGGCTTTTTTTGGGACTGTTTTTTTCTCTACTATCATTTCTTAGGTACCTCCTTTTTGGGATTCCATCTTCTTCCAAAGACGGGGCTGAATATTCCTATGAAAAAACTTTTCAAAAGGACCGATCAGTTCAATGCAAAAAACAAAGGCACGTTGAGGGTCAGCATGACCCAGTGCATGATTCTATTGAGGCACAACTGGTTTACGATGTCATGCATGAAGGATTTGTAGACACAAGGAAAGAGTGGAAAGACTCTGTTCCATCACTTGGTCTCATGGTTAAAGTGGATGAAATTGTGGATCCAATTAGAGAATATGCCCAAAATGCAATTATTTTATTTTTCCCAGGTCGGATGCCACCTACTACAGAGGTAGGCAACTGGTTGACCCGCACACTGGCTGGCTCGTTTGTTCGGAAGGTACACTATGCAACCATAGGTTTTTTTGAGATCATTATGGTAGATGAGATTCACAAGCAAATGCTTCTCGAAAATTCACCCCTCTTTTTTGGGCAGCAAATGGTGCACGTTTTGCCATGGTCACCCACAAGGGATTTTCAGGCTTTCCAACACCGATGTCTGGTCTGGGTTGAAGTTGTAGACTTCCCGTAATGCATGGCTTCACTCTTGCCTAAAATTGCAGCGACTTTAGGCAAAGTGGTTCGCCCACCAAGGCCCAATGGCAAGTCAAATCGATTTTGCATTCTTTGGGATACTGATAATCCCACACCAGAGTCTTATTCAATCACGATGAACAATGTTGACATGGGAAGTGCTTTTTACAAATTGAAATGGGGATTATTTGCAGGGGCTTGCTTTGATTGTAAAAAATTTGAGCACATGGCTTCATAGTGGCCAATGAATCACCATAAAATACCGCATGCCACTTTGCCTGTTCAAATGCCCACTAAGGATGCTCCTGCCTCTATTGGAAATAAAAATAAAGGAATAGATAGTTTTTTGTGAATCAGAATAAAGGCAAAGCTCCAGTGGTTTCAAATGGAAATGTTTCTTTCCCTTCATCTCCTGCTGTTTAATCCTCAATAAAAGGACTGAAACCTCCAACTGATGGATGGCAAAGTCCAAGAAAAGTTATTTCTCTTCGACAACCTCCACCCCCTCGCACTTGGAATGGTGCATCTTCTAGTGGAAACTTCCCAGAGGTCAATTCAGGAATTGGGATCACATGGGCTGCAGTGACAGCTAGCAGAACCCTCAAGTAAATATTTCTTCTCAGGGAAGAGGTCCCGACCCTGAGGTAGAAATGCAGGGTTGACATCATGAAGGTTGTTGCTGTACATAGCTGTTATTCTCCTATAAATATCTGTAAATATGACTGCTCATATCAAATGCTTTACTCTTAATGTTCAGGGGATGTGTGACAGTAGGAAATGGAAATCAGTGTGGCTGTATATCAATAGATTTCAGCCTGATATAGTGGCATTACAAGAACACAATCAACATGCCTATGCAAGAAAGACAGGTCATTATTGTGGCTATGATATCTTCTATGCTGGGGAGCATTATTTCTCAGGTGTAGTCTTTCTGATCAAGCATCAACTTTAGCCAATTATTGCCTTAAATGACAACCAACGCAGATGGATTATTCTTCAACGCATTATTCAAGGCGAGGTGTTTGCATTTGCCTCTGTCTATGCACCTCAATCTTCTCGGCATAGAACCGCAATTTGGGATGCCATGCACCAATATCAATGGAGATATCATGCCTTCATATGTGGGGATTTCAATAATGCTCCGCAACAGGGTGACAATACATCAAGACATACTCGTATGTTAACTCCTGAAAGGCATGCATAGTCTCAATTACTGATGCATCTTGATTTGGTTGATCTTTGGAAGGAATTGCAGCCTTTGTCATAGGCTATACCTTCCAACATAATGCCCTTTCTTCTTATCAGGCACGTCTCGATCACTGGTATAGTGTAGCTCCGCAACAAAATGATGATTTTACATGCAAAATGTGGATTGACTATGCCTTTGTGCATTCAGAGCATGCATCTTTATGGTTGAGATTATCTTATTATGATATGCTAGATGATAGACTGCCTCAAAGGCAACATCTGTTTGTGAACAATAGCTATTTGCAACATGTTTTCAAGGCCATGGTTACTGAAGCATCTCACCCTCTGTCTTCTCAAAGCCATTTTGATATTGATAATACATGGGATTCTTTTGTTACCAAAATGCAAGTTGTAATTAGAGATTATGGCAAGTCTTACATGAAGACTCTGAGAGAAACTGTTGCTCAGGCCAAATTGACTTGTCAAGACCTCACTGAACTCAGCCATCTTCGTCCATTGTCTTTGCATGAGCAAACAACACTATGCCAAGCCAACACTACCAAAATGATTGTTGATCGGCTCAAAGGTTATTTACATGATGGGTTGCATCCTGCGCAATATGGTTTTGTTCCACGTAGGCATATCACAAATAACATTGCTAATGCTTATGTTGGAATCGAATAAGCAAAATATATGCAGCAAGATGTTTTGCTATTACAAGTTGATATTGCCAAAGCCTTTGATACTGTTAAGTGGGACTTTATTTCATCAACTATGCAGGCATTGGGATTTGGCACAAAAAATGCAGCAGGTTATCAATTGGCTATATCAAGATAGTAAAGCTGCCTGCATTCTTTCAGGGGATATTTCTACAACCTAGACTCTTGGTTGTTCTGTTCGGCAAGGATGTCCCCTCAGTGCTTTACTTTTTGCCATAGCCACTCATCCAATGCTTCAATATATGGACCACCTTTTGGACACTGGCATGTTGCACGGATTGGAAATTCCTGGCAACTGTAGCATGATCGCTCAAGCATATGCTGATGATTCTTTCTTTACTCCGAAAAATACTCGGAGCGATCTCTCCATGATTATGCAGGCTCTTTCTACATATGGTTTGGTTGCTGGTCTTCGTGTCAATTTTCAAAAATTAAAATTATTGCCGTTGCATGCTAAAGACTGGCATAGTCATTTGTGGCTTGGGGAAATAATTTCAACTTCTCAATTGATTCGACATCTTGGCTATCCTATAGGTTGGGGGCTCACTCGTTCTCAACAAACTAATTGGGTACTCACAAAGTTGAGGGAAGGACTTTTTTTTTCCTTTTTTTTTTTTCTTTTTTTATTTGGGCAAAAAGAGACTTCTATTAAGTATTAAAGAAAAACTATTAGAGCAAGCTCCATACGGGATACATCATGCAATGCATGAAAAGCTCAAGAGCCAAACAGAAAGGATTGAGGCTGATAGTGCCATCTCAATCCGGTAGAACCCTCCGAGAAAAAGGGAGAACCCCTCCAAACTCGAAGAAATATAGTCCTTCTAGAAGAGGCTGCCCGTGAAGGGCCCTGCATGCTAGCCCATATGGCTATCAAAGTGTGAACCATGTCAGTCCAAATACCCGTGAACACCTGTGATGGGTGTATCTGGGTGCCATCCAAGGCCTCAGTACATCTGGCTCTCCAAATGCGCCAAGAGGAAATGCTAGCCAAAATCTCCCAAGAGGTATCCACTGCAGCATGAGAAGCTCTGAAGAGAGTCAGTGGTACATCCTGCAAAGAGCAGGGCTCTATCACCTGCCAGCGGACCGAGAGTGCCCAAGAAGAAGGCTCACCCTCATAAAACACCTGGGGCCCAGTAAGAGATAACCATGCGACCGAGCCCCAAGTCATGAAGAAAGGGGAAGTGTGAAAGATGCTGAGTATCTGAGCAACCCCTTTCCAAACAGTCCTCACCTGAATATTGGAAGCTTGCAACTTGGCCATTACATGTTCATTTGCGAATAACGCAATCCATTCTGATAACATACATACAATTCTATCTGCCTCTCATCATGTTCACTAAGGCAAATCTAGTTTCCTTTATGTCTGCTATCATGGAAATTTTCTGGTGTTCAAAAAATGGCAAGAAAAGTCTCAGATTACTCTCTATGCATCATCTCTGCTCTCCAAAGATGCATGGGGGACTGAACATACTCAATATTCAAATGCATATACTTGCTCACAGGGGGAAAATGATGTTGCAGTTTATGCAAGGGGATCAGCCTTGGGCTTTCATGATCCGCTCTCTTTTACTGCATATTAATACTTCTGCTTTTGGGCATTGGCAGCCTACACAGTGGGATTTCCTATTTGGCTCTATTCAAGGAAAGATCAGAGGCTGTCCTTTTGTCTCTCGTTTGCTTCTTGATTGGAAGCATATTTTATCTCACTTGGAATGGCATGGCAAGGATTCTTTGTCGGGAAATTCTTTGAGGGCTGAGAATATTTATTGGTCCAAAGTATTCCACCCTCCTTTGGCCATACAAGAACCCAAGCGTTCTTATTTTCTCTCTTTCAAAGGCATTTGTTTTGTGGCGGACGTACTTCAAGATGATGGCACTCTTTTATCTTTTTCTATGGCTGCTAGCAAATATGGTTTGGGAGCTCATTATCGTCCTTTCTGGCATCAAATTTCACAAATGCTCCAACCGTTCTTGCCGGTACCTCGTTTGGAACTTCAGAATAGGCTTGAGGATTGGACTCTACATTCTTCTTCCTCTTCAGCCCGTCCTTTGAAGCTTTCACATATCACGGTGCCCTCTCTATATAAAGTGTTATTATTTCCGCCTTGGATTCTGATAGAGCAAATTCTGTTTGGCATATGGATCGCCCACTACAGAGATGGAGAAAGCGTCTGCGTCTCCTTTGGCATTATGAAGTCCCTCTTAGGCAACAACTTTTCCTTTGGCGAGTCATACTTGGCATTTTTCCATCTGGCAGTTACTCGCGCAGACATATTGCTCCGGCTGTTTGCCTACATTCTGCTAAATCTATGCTTCACATCTTCTGGCACTGTCCACACACTTGTGATTTCCTCGCTCTCATCCGACAGAGGCTTCAAGCGAGGTTTCCTACTATTACCTTTGGCAGGTTTTTCTGGTTGTTTGGAGTTCATTCAGCTAGACAGGGTTTTGATTTATTTTTTGTTTGGGTGCAAACCTGGGCACTGTGGACTCTATGGATGGACAAAAATCAGTCTTTGGTGATCCTCTTTTTTCATCTTTTGTTTTTTTCAAACGATCTCCGCAGCAATCATTCTATGATTGCTGCCAGACTCATTTGATTGATCATGATGTATATACAGCTTATACTGAGATTTTCAATTGAGTAGTAGTTACTCCACTTTGAAGTAACTATGAATGTAATTATTTTACAGCAATAAAATATTTCTTCTCACAAAAAAAAAAGTGTGTGTGTGAGAGAGAAATTTTACCCCCAAAAAAAAAAAAAGTGTGTGTGACACGCGTGCGTGCACGCGTGCGAGGCAGCTATCATATGTTTTCCTTTCTGCTTTTTTAGCATATGGTAGGTGTCTCACTTTGAGACAGCTATGAAGGTACATTCTTCTTAATAACAGGTTCTTTACAAAAAAAAGAGTGTGCGCGGGAGACCTAGTGCTCATCACCACATCTTTTAAGTCCTTAAATGGACCCAAGGTCGGTGCAAGCATACCCATGCCAGTTTGTGTCTCACATGTGTATGTGTGTGTCAGTGTCAGTGTGTGTGGTGTGGCATGCGGGTGTGAGAGAGAGAGATAGGTGGATGACAAAAGGAGAGGAGAGAACTGTCGTACAGCCCCCCCCCTTCTTGTTGGCCGCCGTACAGCCCGTGCTGTCTCCATACACCTTGTACGGAATCCATACATGGTCCATTTGCTGTCCGTATGCTGTCTAACAGCTTTCCGTACCCTACAAGCTCCCTGTTTTCTGCTGTCTGGCCCCGTCTGTACAGGTCCACGGTGCTGCTTGCCTCCACGACCCTGCTGTCCTCTCCTTTCCATACAGCTTCTGTTTTCTTTCCGTTCAGCTCCCATACGTTTTGTCAGCCTTTTCTGTCTTTTCTTTTCCATACAGCTTCTGTAATTCTTGGCTCCATACAGCTTCCGTGCTGTCAATCATTTCCGTACAGTTTTCTTTCATGCTTTCTCCTTCAACTTCAATGCAATGCTCTTTTCCTTAACTTCTCCCTTTTGGTTCCGGGTTCCCTCTTCTACAGCTCCCTTTCAAGCTTCCTCTTTCTTGGGTTCTTTTTTCCCTCACCTTCAAATGGCAGATTGTCTTATGAAAAGACTTTTCAGAAAGAGAGATCAATGCAACACAAAAAACAAAAGCAGGTTATGGGTTAGGATGACCCCCTTCGTGACTCTGCAGAGGCTCAGCTTGTCTATGAGGTGATGCATGAGGGTTTCGAAGACACTCAAAAGAGTTGGAAGGATCTAGTTCCCACCATGGGCATCATGGTGGATGTGGATGATATTTTTGATCTTGTCAAGGAATATGCCAAGCATACCATTATTATCTTTTTTCCAGGACGTATGCCTGCTGCTGCACATGTTGGTAATTGGTTGACTAGAACCCTGGGTGGTTGCTATGTCAAAAAAGTTCATTATGCAGCAAGGGGCTTTTTTGAAGTGATCATGGCAGATGAAGAGCATAGATAGATTTTATTGGAGCACTCTCTTCATTTCTATGGGCAGCAGATGGTTCATGTGTTGCCCTCGTCACCTACCACAGATTATCAGGCATTGATTAAACACAGATACCCTGTCTGGGTGGAAGTGGTAGATTTCCCTCAATGTCTGGCTTCTCTTTTACCAAAAATTGCAGCCTCTCTTGGCAAAGAGGTTTGCCCACCACGGCCCAATGGCAATTCAAATAGATTTTGCATTTTGTGGGATACA
Organism: Dipteris shenzhenensis; assembly: GCF_047967505.1. Classification (NCBI taxonomy): domain Eukaryota; kingdom Viridiplantae; phylum Streptophyta; class Polypodiopsida; order Gleicheniales; family Dipteridaceae; genus Dipteris; species Dipteris shenzhenensis. The sequence goes on from NC_141607.1 coordinate 19,665,268, forward strand.
GACAATCCAAACCCAGAGTCTTATTCGGTCACAATGAATGATGTTTTGATGGGCAATGCCTTTTATAAATTAAAATGGGATCTCTTTGCAGGTGCTTGCTTTGAATGCAAGAAGTTCGGGCATATGGCTTCACAATGCCCTTCACATGCTCCCAAAATGCCATTGCAGGCTAAACTGTCACCGCCTCCGAGCAAGAATTCTAATGCCCCCTCTTTGATGAAGCCTAAGGGGGTAGAACAATTTTTTGTTGTCCAAGACAAAGGGAAAGCACCGGTTGCTTCGAATGGTGATGTTCCTCTTTCTATCCCTTCGGCCTCTCATCCTCAAGCGAAGGAAAAAAATTTGATCGATGCTTTGCAAACCCCAAGAAAAGTCATCTCACCTAGGAGACCTTTGCCCTCCCAGACTTGGAATGGTGCCTCCTCTCAAGGCAAGGGCAAAACACCAGCTGAAAGCTCTGGCATTGATCTGACTTGGGCTGCGGTGACTGCAAATCATACCCTCTTTCTAGAAGAGGAAGTTGCTGCCTCATTGTCTTCTCCCACACTGACTTTTCTTCTCAAGGCCGAGGCCCGGACACTCAGGTGGAAATGCAGACATAGAAGGCCTTTTGCTGTTGTACATACCTGTCCTATATATGTAAATATGCTTGATTATCTCAAAGTGTCACTTTGAATGTACAGGGATAGTGTGATGGTCAAAAATGGAAACTGGTCTGGCTGTATATACGACGCCAATTGCAGCCTGATGTACTTACTGGCTTTACAAGAGCATAATCAGCATATGTATGTTGGTAAATCTAGACATTTTGCTGGTTATGACATTTGCTATGTTGGAGAGCACTTTTCTCTGGGGTAGCCTTTTTGGTTAAGCATGATCTTCACCCTATTGTGGCTTTCAATGATCACCATGGTCGATGGATGATCATGCAATGCCTTGTTCAAGGCGACATCTCTGAATTTGCATCAATATATGCTCCTCAATCTTCTGGGAATCGAGCTTTGATTTGGAATGCTATGCATAAATATCCCTGGTGAAATTACGTTTTTATCTGTGGTGATTTCGATAATGCCCCTCAACCAAGAGATAATACCTTCGGCCACACTCACATGTTGGCTTCTAAAAAGTAGGCATGGTCTGATTTTTTGCTTCAATTGTCTGTGGTTAAATCTCTGGAAGGAATTGCAGCCCATGTATTACACAAAAACATGTTCGCTCCTAGCTTGTTACGTCGAATCACAGGCGCTGACACATTGATTATCCTCCCAGCCAATCTCAGTGGTCGTAAGCTTTCTAACTCAAAATTTTCGTTCAAGCTCTTGCTTACTGAACCTCCACCAAGCCCCAAAATTCCCTAGATGGATCTAGTATGCCACATGTCTTCATTCTAGGGTCCCTCCTTAATGCATCATTTACCCCTCTCTTGGGATATCATTGAAACCATTTGCCCCTAGGCACATTTCATGCATTTAGGTCCCTTAGCCTTAGATCCACCTAGTCTAGTGCCATGTCACCCTCACCAAGGACCTTGACCTTTATTCCTTTTTGATCATTTACATGAAGCCCAAACAAATATAATACAAACATTGATCTTTTAAAGGAAAATGTCGACTAACCCTTCCCAGGTCATCCTCGACTTGAGCGTAACATTCCTTCCCTCTTCAGGCATCAGCATCCTCAATGATAAAGTCTGGGAACACTCCCCGTAACTGGTATACAAATTCCCAGGTAGCTTCTGATAGAGGTAGACCATGCCATGCAGCCAACACCGTGGGTATCTTCCGATTGCGTACTTGCATTGTTCCTCGGTCCAAGATTCTTGTTGGTTTGCGTCTTGCATTATCCTCTATCTCCTAAAACAAAACAACACCCTCGATTAGTAAGTCACCTGTATGCAAAAATTTCTTTAAACGAGAAACATGAAACACTGGATGCACCTTACAACCCTGTGGCAATTCTAATTTATAGGCTACCTTGCCTATCCTTTTTAGAATTAACCATGGCCCACAATATCGAGGTGATAACTTAGCACACTCTCCTCCAATCAAAGACTTACAGTGCGAAGAAACTTTGAGAAAAACTTTTTCTCCTTTCTTGAATTCTCTAGCGGATCGGTTTTCATCCGCATACACCTTAGCTCTATCCATAGCTTGGCGGATGTTAGCTCTCGCAAGTGCTAGAATCTCCAACATCTGAACCACAAAGTTCGCGGCACTACGCACTTTCTGAGGTATTCCAACTATAGTTGGATTCACTGGTCTATAACCATAGTTTAGCTCAAACGGACTGAACCCTGTAGAGAAATGTTTTCTATCATTATAGGCAAATTCTAACAATGGCAACCACTTGTCCCATGTATGTTGCCTCAAAAACCCTAAAACGAATCACTCCTGGAAGAAACGTAGCCTGGATTTTTGATCTTGGAAGCTCCTGCGAGCCTCCCCTTCCCCTCCCGCACCTCTACCTCCCTTAGCTCCTCCTCGTCTCGACCACCCCCACCCCCTGCCTCTCCGCCCTCACCCCCCCTCACCCGCCGCCTCACCTCGCCGCTGCCGCCGCCCCCCCTCGCACCTCCGCCTCACCCCCTCGCCGCTGCCTCTCTGCCCTCACCCCCTCGCACCCCCGCCTCACCCCCGCTTCACACCGCCTCCCCCTCGCTACGCCCACCCCCCCTCGCCGCTCCGTCTCACCCCCCCCCTCGCCCCCCCGCTCCACCCTCCCCGCCCCCTCGCTTTGCTCCCTCGCCCCTCGCCACACCACCCTCGCCCCCTCCCGCCCCTTCGCCCTTCCGCTCCTCCCCCGCCCTTTCCACCTCGCCCTTCCGCCCCCCCCCTTTCGCTCCACCCCGTCCCTTCCGCCCCGCCCTTCCACTCTGCCCCCTCCCGCCCTCCCGCCCCGTTCCGCCTCTCCCCCGCTCCCACTCCCGCCTCCTCACCTCACCCGCTCTCCGTCCTCACTCCATCCCGCGACACCTCTGCTTCCCGGCCTCCCGTCCCGCTTCCTTCGCCCTCCGCCCTCCATCCTTCCCGCTTTTCGTCTCCGCACCCGTCTTCTTCACACCCAGGCTCCACCCTCCCGCATCTATCCCCCCCTTTTTCTGGGTGGCAGCCTCTTCTTCATCGGAAGCCTCGCAGTTTGTCTTGGCGGTATGGCGGCTCCCTGCCCAGAACCGGAGGCCCAGTCGGACCCTCCCTCTCCAGATGCCTACCGCGTCATCCTGACAGAGCAACAATCATCTCGGGTTCAGGAGGTTGCCAACGACTTTGCCCTTACCTCTGTTTATGGCAGAGTCATTGGACATTCCCCCTCCAGATCAACCATCAGGGACTGGCTCCAGTCCACTCTCATGCTAGAGGACGGCCATATTGAGGAGGTGGCCCTTATGGGAAGGGGCATCTTCTAGCTCAAACTCTCCAATGCGAAAGCTGCGAGCAACCTGATTGCTGGCTCCCCCACGTCGGTGGATGGAAAGATTATCATGATAGTCCCGTGGTACCGTGGATTCAGCGCAGCGGATTTTGATGTTCGGTTCCGTATACCTCGCCATCCAGTGACGCTAGTTTTTCCAGGTCTTGCTACTGAGCTGCGGCCGATTGTCAGGGACCTGGGCTCCCACTTTGGTTGGGTTATGCACGACACTTTTGCCGATGCGGTGACTACGGCAGGAGCCCCCCGAGTCTGTGTGGCTGTGGCGAATCCTGCGACTCTCCCTGCAGTGATCGAGATCGTGACAGATGCCGGCAGCATCACCCAGAGCATGGTAGTCACCGGACAGCCAGGCCAGTGCCTGAGGCGTCACGGCTTTGGACACCTGGCGGCTGTTTGTCCACGATTCGCCAGCTCTTCTCGGCCTCCCCCGCCCCCTCCCTCTCCGCCCCCTCCCCCCCCCTCCGGGCAGCCACGTCAGGAGGAGCAGAGGCAGCCAGAGTCCGGTCCAGAGTTAGCTGGCGGTTGGACTGAGGTTAGAAGGAAAAGAGGAAAGAACAAGAAGATTTCTGATAAAGGCAAGGAGGCAAAGGTTACCCAACCTGCAGCAACACCTCAGAGACCTAACAGGCAGCCGCCCCAGGGACCTGGGAGAGCTTCTTCTTCGACGGTAGCCCGCCCTTCATAGCCTCAGGTCCCCCTCTCTTTCGTTCCCCAGCCTCTTTCCACTCAGTCCCAGCCCCTCCCCCAGCTGCACCCCACTTCTCCCGACCCGCAACTTCAGCCCCCGCCTCTTCCTCCTCAGTCTCCTCCTCCTCCTTCTCAGCCCCAGTTCCAGATGCATCCACATCCCCCCCCCCCGCCTCTCTCAGCTCTCCTGCAGAGTTAGCTGCACCGACGGCTCCTCAGCCGAGGGCAGCCCCCGCTCCCCCTCCTCCTCCTCCTCCGCTAGTCGCCTCCGAGGAGTCTGAGTCGCCTATCCCCCAGCCTCCTCCCCCTCCCCCTCCACTGGCAGGACACCCTCAGTCTACACCACCACTGGAGCAGGCTTCTCTGTCCGCTAGCCCCTCAGTGGCAGACTCTGATGGGCCTCAGCTTCAGGAGAGAGAGCTTCCTCGTGACTTTTACAGATCTGGCCCCTGGGACTACTTGGATGTGGCCGACCTCGGGACCTTCCCTGCTTGCCTCGACATCAGTATCTTCCTGCTCCGCAAAGGGGCGGATGGGAAGATAGCTGCCTTGGCCCCTAGGGATGGCCCTAGCTTTGCTTTCACGTTCCTCAGCGATGGCACCGAGACTTGGACAGACGACTCGGTCTGGGAGGCTCTCAGGGAGCAGACGCACGCTCAGGTTTGCTCCTGGATAGGCCCGTCCGGTGGGCAGCTTCTCGAGACTCAGTGGTCCGAGGGTGACGTGCGCCTGCGGTGGCGTTGTGCCGCCAAACGCTTCAGACTGATTGTGATCCTCAGGCCCCCCCTACCTTGGCCCCTCCCCCAGGATGTCAGAGCCTGGACTCCTCAGAAACTCCGAGCCTTCTACGGGATGACTACTTCAGAGATCTCGAGCTGGCTCGAGAAAGCTTTCGCTCATGGCACCAAAGGCCTCTCACCTTTGCTGAAGGTGTTGAAGAACGGGGACCCCGCCTCCCCCTCCAAACCTTCTCATAAGTGTCAGCGCCTCCACTCCGAAATGTCAGCTTCTTCTTCAACTTCGACCGCGAGCAGACAGCTGTTCGCAGCCTCCCAGTCCTCACCATGAGCCTACACCTCGTATCCTGGAATGTGAACGGGTTTCACTCTTCTAGCACCCGTGGTCCTAGGAAGCTCATTTTGAGATAGGAACTTCAGCCAGCAGTGATTGGTCGTTTGGATGTACTTCTGCTCCAGGAGCACAAGCTCTCTGCGGCTCACTCCCGTAGATGCGAAAAGATTCTCCCTGGACGCTCTCACACTTACTGGGAGCCCTCGATCGGCGCCCTGGGGAGGAGTGGTGGTGTCTGTACTTCCGTGTGCGAGCAGCTAGCCCAGGGAGTTTTCGGTCATGGCACGTTGATCCCAGGCCGTGCCCTTTGGGTAGGCCTGGAACTGGAGGGTTCCAGAGTAGGAATCCTCAACATTTATGCTCCCACAGACCTCCGTTGCAGAGCCACCTTCTGGAGGACACTTACAGGGATTCTCCCAGACATGGATTCCTGGATTGTTGGAGGTGACTTCAACAATCTGGAGACCTTGGAGGACCAGCACGGCAGAGGACCGGAGTTTATAGGTATGTCTCAGGCAGAGCAGCCCGCTTGGGACTCTTTTATCTTTGCGACAGGAGGTAGGGACAGTTGGAGAGACCCGTCCTTCCGGCGTTGGCACAGGAGCTTGGACTTCTCGTGGGGCTTCCGCAGGGAAGGAGGCAGACTCCTGGAGAGGCTGGATAGATTTTATGTTAGTGATTGGGCCATCAGCAGAGGCGGTCAGGCGGGCATAGTTCCAGGGACGACACTTTCCGACCATGCGCCTGTGCTCTTATCATTAGACTCGGCAGTTCAGGCCCTTCCCCCTGCTCATGCCGGATTCCCGACTCCATTTTCTCGAGGGTGGACGTGCGCAGCAGTATATGCAGTCTATGGGACAGAGATTGGGGTGAGTGTGTGGATCTGGTTGATTTGGTGGCATAGGCTTTGCAGGAGTCCAGCCAGATTTGCCAGCTCGCAGCCCTACAGGTTCGACAGGAATGGTGGGGTAGAGAGAGAGCTCTTCGAAGGGACCTCGCCTCCATCCAGCGACTCCAGCAGGCAGCCCTGGGCTCGGAGGAGCTTCGGATCCAGGCCCTTCGAGCCAGAGCCCTTCTTGAGGAGACCCTACAGTGCCGTTCAGAGTTTTCCTATCACGCCTCTCTCTCCTTCTGGGCTCGGAAGGGTGACCGGATGTGCAGGGAGTTCTTTAGGACGCATGGCCAGAGAGCAACAGGTGACCAGCTTCGGAGTCTCAGGACAGCGGAGGGGCACATCGCGGATCCGGGTGAGGTCTTGGGGTTGGCTACCGACTTCTACAGGACCCTTTTCCAGCAGGAGCCGCTTGCCCCTCGCACTCGACGCTCCCGTGAGGAGGTGTGGAGGCACACTCCACTAGCCCAGCATGCAGGCGACGTTGTTGGCACCGTTCACCACGGATGAGATGTTGGAGGCCTTGATGGCCATCGACGGGCAAAAATGCCCGGGTGAGGATGGGCTATCCCGGGCATTCTTCACCTCCTTCTGGGATCAGATCCATCAACCCCTCCTAGCAACTTTTCAGAGGATTTTCAGCAGCGGTTATATGCCAGAGAGCCTCTCCTCGGGACTGATTTGCCTCATCCCGAAGGGAGGAGATAGACAGGAGATCCGTCAGTGGCGCCCGATCACCCTCCTTACCACTGCCTACAAAATCCTTGCCAAGATGATCAGCGCCAGAGTTCGGCCTCTACTTCTAGACCTCATTCATGACACTCAGACAGGCTTTGTCCAGGATCGCAGTATCCTGGATAATGTCTTCACCTTCTCAGAGGCGGCGGAGTGGGCTCAGCACAGTGGATCACACCTAGCCATCCTACTTCTCGACTTTGAGAAGGCCTACGATCGAGTGGACTGGTCCTTTCTGGAGGGGACTCTGAAGCGACTAGGTTTCCCAGCAGGATGGATTCAGGGTATTTCAGCGTTGTACAGGACAGCTTCTAGCAGGGTCATCATTGGCAGCAGGATGGGTGAGTGTTTTAGTTTGGAGAGATCAGTGCGTCAAGGCTGCCCCCTTGCTCCTTACCTGTTTCTCTTCTTCGCTGAGGCTATGACATACTACCTTCGGGCGAGGTCTACTGGGATCAGGGGTGTTCGCCTTCCACTCCGGGAGGACACAGAGCTCCTGGACTCGGAGTACGCGGATGACACAGCCCTGTATGTCCAGGACGATGAGATGATGCTGGAGAGGGTGAGGATGGCCCTAAAGGTCTTCTGTTCGGCTGCTGGTGCGAAAATCAACTGGAACAAATCAGTTGGTTTTCTCACAGACCCCGGGGCGTGCTCTCAGTGGGGGAGGTTTGGTTTTCAGGTCGGCCTGCATATCGCGCCAGCTCAGCAGTTTCTCCCGGTGCTAGATTCCATTCGACGAAAGCTGGCTTTCTGGAGCACTGCTAAGCTCTCCCTTGCAGGTCGTGCCCTGGTAGTCAACCAGGTCCTCCTAGCCACGGCTTGGTATGTGGCTTCCTGTTGGTGTTTCTCGAGATCCAGCGTGGCACAGCTTAGGAGGTTGGTTCGGAACTTCCTTTGGTCCGGGGAGGATGGCCTCAGAGATACAAGAGCTAGGGTTGCTTGGCAGACAGTCATTCTTCCGCAGGCTGAGGGTGGCCTGGGGGTCATCGATCCAGAGCTTCAGAGTCAGGCCCTGTTAGGCAAGCTAGTCATCCGCGGTTTGACCCCGGGGGGGCAGACGTGGAAGATGTTACTTCAGCAGGGGGTCGGATCTTGTGTCCCGTGCCGAGGTGGAGAGTGGCTTCCGTCCCTCAGGTGGATCTTCACTTCCGCCCCGCTCACTCAGCCCCGCACCCCACTCGTTCGTAGCCTCCTCATGGTTTGGAGGCGGCTCCGCCTCAATCTCATTCATTCCCCTCCTAGCTGTCAGGAGGAGATCGATCGCCAGCCGCTTATCTCGAATGATCAGGTCAGAGATGCCGAGGGCCTTCACTTGGGGGAGAGATCACACATCAAGTGGGATGGCTGGATGCGGGGCCCAGCCCGGTCCCTTCGAGTTTGGAGGGACACTTACAGACATTTGGAGACGGCTGATCTCGCAGACGCATCTGGAGGTGCCCGTGGAGCCCAGGCGAGACGTACGGAGACCAACGGCGCGATCCCAGCTGATTGGTTGGTTCCACCTGAGCTTCAGATCCTCATGCCTGGTGATGACCGTTGGCTGGGACAGTTCACCCCCCGTGGCATCCCACTGGTGGTCGCAGGACGTATGGACGACTCCTCTGTTTCCTTCTTCGCGGTTATGGGGGATGGACGGCTCAGGAGAGAGGATGCGCTCATCGACCCCCTACTCCCATGGCAGAGGGTTCGGGTCGTAGGCCTCATGGGGAAGGTCTGGCGGACCGATCCTAGCATAGAGCAGGATCAGCTGCAGCTTTGGCGACTCTGGCTCTAAGAGGGGCGGGCCTTGTCAGAGCTTGATTGGGATCCAGGAGAGTGGAGATGGCCAGAGATTGTGACAAGTCAGGGGCCGACCTCTTTCTTTGCCTACAGCACGACATTGGGCAGGCGAGTTCTTGGGAGGATGCAGAGCCGCCCTCCCACCCAGTGGCCCAGCTGGTATGCATAGGGTATTTCCAGGTTCTTTTTGCAGGCCTTCTGGAAGGCCTTGTGGGAGAGCTGGCGGCAGCGGAAGATCTCCTACTTCCTGTGGCTTCTTGCCCACAGAGGTCTTCCAGTGGGGAGCTAGTTGCGGCAGATAGGCCAGGACGGATGTTGTCAAATCTATCATGAGGATGAGGAGTCACCAAAACACTGCCTGTGGCGTTGAACTCGCGCCCAGGAAGTGTGGAGGTGGACTTTCGGGATTCTTACTCGCGCAGCACCGGAGCTAGGATTGATCACTTGGGGCGCGTTCTGTTGGTGCAGCACCGCACCTGGTTTTCATCACTTATTCGAGGCATGTCAACAGAACCCCACATTCCTTATCACACAGGGGACGTGGGGGCCGCTCGAGAGTATCCCGCAGCACCTAGCAGAGGCTGATACAGGAGCTCAGGAGAGGCAGCCAGTCTGGGATATTATTAGCAGCATCGCAGGATGGCACATTTGGACCTCGCGCTGCGCGCAGATCCTCGGTGGCACCTCCTTATCGACTGCCCAGATCATGACTGATATTTGGAGCGAAATTATTCATACCCTCAGAGGCCAGTGGGACCAGATACAGGGGGACTCCCGGGCTGGTCGGGAGAAGCGGAGATGCTTCCTCCGGGTTTGGGACACACAGGGCCTCTTCTTCGAGCAGACTTTGCAGGGCCTTTGGTGGCGCTACTCACCACCTCTCTTGCTGTTCATTCACACTCGCCTTATCCCTCCGTGAGAGAGGGCTTTACTTTTTTGTTACCTTTTTGGGCTGCGTCCGATTTGTGAACGCAGCCCGTCAGCTACAATGCTGACCTCTTGTATCTTGTTCTCGAAGTAATATAATTAGCACTGTTTTTTCGGCAAAAAAAATGTATGTTGCCTCAATGACACATATGCTCTAAAATTTGGTTGATTCTTTCCGTCTGACCATCCGTTTCTGGATGATCCCCACTACTCATTTCCAACTCAGTCTTTAGTGTCTCAAACACCGCAATCCAAAAATGACCGGTAAATTTGACATCTCTGTCTAACACTATGGATTTGGGTAATCCATGCAAACGAAATATATCTCTAATAAACAAATCCGCCACTTGCGGGGCACTAACAAACTCTCTAGTTGGAATGAAGTGAGCCATCTTGGTAAGACGATCAACCACCACAAGGATAGAATCATATCCACCTTGTGTCGTAGGCAGACCTACAATAAAGTCCCTCCCACCTACCTAGTGGTATCTCCAAGGACTGTAAAAGTCCGGGTGGCTTCACCCGTTCTGCCTTACTTACCTGACATGAAAAACAACGTGTCACATATTCATGAATATGCTTTTTCATCTTTGGCCAAAAGAAATCTCGCTTCACGAGATCATATGTCTTCTCGACTCCTGGATGTCCCGCACATGGGCTGTCATGGCATTGTCGAATGACTCTTTGTCTGAGATCATTCTGATTAGGTGCTACCACCTGGCCATTTCTTTTCAGCATACCATCCCTTATGGCATATCTTGCATAAGTTTGGCCTTTTCTGGATGCCAGGTCATCCTTTTTCCCAGGTTTGAATACATGAGCCTTAGGCCAAAGGCTCTGGACGAACTTGTCCACCTTTTGAGTTTCTCTAATCTCGATCATTAGAGCACTCTCTAATACCGTGAAACTCATGTTATGCATAATACGTGACAACGCATCAACAACTTTATTATCCTTCCCTCTTCAGTACCGAATCATCAAGTTAAACTCCTACATGAGTTCTGCCCACCTAGCTTGGCAACCTCTTAAGTCAGGTTGTTTACAAAAATGTTTCAGAGTATCATTATCAAGATGAACATAAAACTCTGACCCATACAAATAATGTCTCCATGTTTTCAAAGCATGGACGACAGCATACAACTCTAATTTATGAGTTGGCCAATTTCGTTGAGAGGGAGAAAGCTCCTTGCTTTCAAAGGCTACTGGCCTTCCCTCTTGGAGAAGAACTGCTCCTACCGCAATGCCACTTGCATCGGTTTCAAGGAAAAACAGTTTCTGGGGATCAACTATTTTTAACACCGGTCCTGAGACCACAGCTTGTTTTATGGTGTTAAAACTTTCTTGTTGATTCTGTCCCCATATAAAAGATACTTTATCTGAGGTCAGATCAGTCAATGGCGATACTATTTCAGAATATCCTTTGATATGCCTTCGATAAAATTGGACAAATCCCAAGAATGATCGCAAAGCGGTCAAACTCTGAGGGATTGGCCAAGTCAAAATCGCAGCCACTTTCTTTGGATCCATTTCTACCTCCTCAGGAGTAATTATGAATCCTAAATATTCAAGTCTTACCATAGATAGTATAGTTTTCTTTTTATTTACATAAAGACTGGCTTTCCTCAAAGTATTGAACACTATCCATAAGTGTTCATGATGCTCAGCAATACTTTTACTGAATACCAGAATATCGTCAATAAAGTGTACTACAAACTTTTCGATATATGGACATACTAAATCGTTCATAAGCATGACGAATGTAGCTCGAGCATTGGTAAGTCCAAAGGGCATTACCAAAAACTCATAATGTCCAAACTTGCTTCTAAAGGAGGTTTTATGCACATCCTCAGCCCTAATACGGATCTGATGGTAGCCACATTTAAGATCTATCTTACTAAAAAGTACGGCCCCATGTAATGCATCTAGCAAATCATCGATCCGAGCAATCGGATACCCGTGCTTATTAGTGATATTATTCAATGCTCTATAATCTATACAGAGGCAAAAAGTATCATCTTACTACTTCTTTAATATCACTGGTGAAGCAAAAGGTAAGAAACTTGGTTGAATCTGCCCCAACTTGAGATATTCTTTCAGTTGTCTTCGCACCTCCGCCTCTTCAGTAAAACTCAACCTATAGGGAGCTCTATTTACAGGTTCTGCTCCCAGGATTAGTTTAATCTTATGCTAAACATTCCGCTCTGGAGGTAACCCATAAGGTAGCTCATCCCTAAAACAATCAGAGAACTCCTCTGCTCTTTGATCAGTCAGCTTGGCCATCTCTCCATTTTGAGCAACATCAGTACTAGCCGAAGAATCATTAATCGGCTCTACCAATACTGTATAAAAGAATTTCCATTACGGAAACCAATGGTCCTTGAGATATATCCTTTTCACCTCGTAAGACATACAGCACATCATTCATCTTGAATTGATAAATGTGCTTTTTTCAATCTATGGCTGGATTCTTCCTAGAATGCCAAGCCTTGCCCAGAGCTATGTCTGCATGAGCAAGCTTAGTCATTTCAAAATCCAGCTTCTCAGCATAGTCCTGAATTCGAAGCTCCAACTGGATAACCCTTTGGTCCCATACTTCAGTTGAACTTCCATGTGCCATTCTAACTATATATGCATAGTCAGATGGGCTAGTCTTTAGTTTCAGCCTCTTTACAAGCTTGGAGTTAATTACATTGTGCGTTGACGCTGAGTCAAACAACACAATGACATCATGATTAGCTACTTGCCCTTTCATCTTAATTAACTCCGTATCATTAAAGGCTGTATACCTCATTGCTGCGGGCTTTGACAAGATATTATCAGGTGCACTAGTTACTAACTTAGCAACATACACACATAAGAAAACAGGTACTGACCTTTGAGAAGATCCCACTGGCTGAATCTGCATCTGTTTTGCTCTGGGGCTTCCCTCCATTTCCACATCGCATTCTGAGACCACCATCTCAGCCATCCGACGATCCTTGTTTCGTGGACAATCTTTTCACTGATGAGGCTGAAGGCAACCAAAACACAAGCCTTCTCTCCTCGCTTTTTCCCTTCGCTCTAGGTTCAAAGAAGACTTCGACCAAGCCCGAGCTGCCATTGGTGTTACTTTTCTTTTCATTCCAATGGTGGTACTTGATTTAGGAGTCTCAACTTGTTTCGCCTGCTTGGCTTGACCACTAGGCTGTGAGGCACTCCCTTTGCTAATCCACTTCTTCTTAAACCCAGTTTTCTTCCGGTACCCATACTGAGTCCCAACCTGTGAGTCCCAACCTACAGAAACCCACTTGGTCTGTTCCCTTTTACATCCTCATAGTTCAGGGCTATGACAATTGCTTCATCTAGCGTGTTCACATACTTAGCCCGAAGTTCCATCTTGATTCGATCATTCAATCCAAAGATAAAATCTTTTACTTGGATTGACTGAGGTAGAGGTTCATCAACCTTCATTACACTTTCTCTGAACTTATCAGTGTATTCTGCCACTGATAAATTTCTCTGACGAAGGTTTCAATACTGATCCCAAGCTCGGAATGCTTCGTCAGGAGGTAAGAAGTGTTTTCTAAACTCTTTTTTAAACCCCTCCCAAGTAGTGGATGCCAATCCATCTTTCTGCTGTTTTATCCACCACCTATCTGCTGCCTCATTAAACATATGGGTGGCCTCGCGGATTTTCTTCATATCATTCTTGATTTCACAAATGGCGAATGCCTCGTCCCATTTGTGTAACCAGGTCTCTATGATATCGGAACTATGGTCAGACATCCGACCAGAATACTTTTCTGGCCTATAATTGGCAATATTAGGCACCTTAGCCCTCCTAGGCTCAACCGTACGAAGACTAGACTCCAGTTCCATTGCAAATTTACCTTTCTCCTCACGAGATGGTCTAGCAGACATACTATGCACCATTTTCCTGAGCTCAGATTGCCCTACATTTGTTTGCAACTGCTGCGCTAAAATCTAATGCAAGGCATCCTCTAACGTTGCAATTATGCCAGATAGTGTAAGACCTACTGGGCGCGACACCTGCAGGATCGGCCGGACTCCCGACTCTACGGGATCCATCTTGGAAGCTTCTTCTTCTACTTCCATTTAGGTCAATAGGTGTGTGTGTGTGTGTGTGTTTTTTTTAATAAATAAAACACCGCTTGAAACTGTAATTACAATTCGAAAGTCCAACTTCCAAATTTACAGTTAACAAAGCATATATCACACTGTAACCAAAACCACTTTTCCCTATACTAGGGAAAACTCCTGCAATCCAAATTGACTTAAACACGGAGGCAAATAAACAAGCAAATACTCCAACAAAGCTTAGAAGGCATAGAGAGCTCCCTGGTTATATTTCTACTACATGAAGAGATTAACCAGTCCTTGTAAGCCACTTCAAATCTACATTTATAATCTGTCCTGAATGGATGATGTGGCTCTCTCTCTTTTTTTCTTCTTCTTCAAGGTCCAAAGAGCTTAAATGACGTGTCCCCTATCAATACCACCGTCCCAACGGTTGTCTGCTCTCGGGATCTCCTTCACCAAATTCCACCAGATACTATTGTGACCTTAGCCCCAAGCTAAACTGTTTCACGCTCCAAGATAGCGCCCGTAAATAAACGTAATTAACAACTACACCAAAGTGATCAATTCGATGACGAGGAAGACTATTCTATGTGACGATTTTACTCACGGACTTCGCACATCAATTGACCCACGATACGAACGCCAGCCAATCCTTATAATGTTCCGTCTGAGTCTTTAGTACTAACCAAATTCCTCACGCGATGCCAAGGAGTACCAAACCGTGACCAACGCGTGCGCCATCCTGATATCCTGTGAATTAATTATTCGAGCTTCGAGGTTAACAATGTTCTCCCTGGTTCTTTGAATTGCGATGACGTCCGTGAACAATTAATGCCCTAGATATCACAACAGCTAGTTCCGTGACCACACAGTAGCTCTCGTCGTGCACTGCCCATCAACGCTACCCAAACTGACGAACTGCCAAATTACGGTCTGTGTAGACGACTTTGGGCTCCGTATTGTCTGTCGTCATACGCCCATGTGCAAAATGGGTCTCCAACGAACGTGTAGCTGAGCCACATCAGGAACAACTTGATCGCTCGCACCCAGCATCGATAACGTTGAAGGACCTCCACGTAACGTAGATATCAAAAGCCAGAGTTCCAAATCCTACGACAGCATCTCCCACAAGATTGCGCAGCTAATCCCTCGATCCCGACTGGAAATCACTGGCAATCCTTCCTTAATTCGACAAGATCTCAAATCTGGGCTCTGATACCAAATATTACACAAAAACATGTTTGCTCCTAGCTTGTTATGTCGAATCACAGACGCTGACACATCGATTATCCTCCCCCCCGATCTCAGTGGTCATAAGCTTTCTAACTCAAAATTTTCGTTCAAGCTCTTGCTTACTAAATCTCCACCAAGCCCCAAAATTCCCTAGATCTAGTATGCCACATGTCTTCATTCTAAGGTCCCTCCTTAATGCATCATTTACCCCTCTCTTGGGATATCATTCAAACCATTTGCCCCTAGGCACATTTCATGCATTTAGGTCCCTTAGCCTTAGATCCACCTAGTCTAGTGCCATGTCACCCTCACCAAGGACCTTGACCTTTCTTCCTTTTTTATCATTTACATGAAGCCCAAACAAATATAATACAAACATTGATCCTTTAAAGGAAAATGTCGACTGACCCTTCCGAGGTCATGTTACCTCGACTTGAGCGTAACACCATGCTTATGGGCTATACCTTTTGGCACAATGCTCAATCTTCATATCAGGCACGCTTAGATAGATGGTATCGGGTTGATCCGCAGAATCCTAATGCCTTCACTTGTCAACTTTGGATTGACCATGCTTTCACATATTCTGATCATGCTCCTCTTTGGCTGAGGCTCTCTTGGCATGACCTTCCAGATGATCAATTGACTTGCAGACGCCTTATGCTGATAAATAATGGTTACCTTGACCATGCTGATTTTAAAGCCATGGTTTCTGATGCCATTCAGCCTCATTCTCATCAGATGCACATTGATGTGGATTATCCATGGCAGGCTTTTGTTGCAAGAATGCTGCTGGTCGGCCCAGCCCCTTGTTGGCCGACTAGGGGGCTGGGGGCTATTTATAGGCCCCCCCCACTTGAGCATTTCATCACACATTCCAGGCCCTGGCAAAGGAGCAAAGCCAGCCCAGTCTTGCATGTGTGGGCAAGGTAGTGGAGCAGTTCATCCACTCCCTTGTGCTCCCTTCACTTGGTTGTTGAGCTGTGTGTTCCGAGCTCTCGAGAAGCCCATTGTTTCTGAGGTTTTCCCCGAGTTGTAGCGGGGTTTTCTCTAGAGATCACTTGCATTTCTCTTGTGCCTTTCTCTCCTTCTCAGTGTGGTGTGTGTGTGAGGCATGCTATCTCTCTCTCTCTTCCGTTCATTTCCTCTGCACTTCTCACATGGTATCAAAGCCCCAGTTGGCTTGAGACCCAAGGGGCGGAAGGAGTGGTGAGCCAACACATAGAGAGGAGGATTAGGGTACTGCTCAGAGGTGTCTTTGAGGAGAAGCGTGTGCGAGGAGTGGACTGTTCGGGTGACCAGCAAAGGGTGACTTTGAAGGGTGTTTTCAGATCAGAGAGGAGTTTCCCGAGGGATGGAAATCGAGGTGTCAAGGTACATTGGGCTGTCAGCCCCCTCATCCTCATGTTCAAGCTTCCCTTTCCTTCAATCCTCAGTTCCTTCCATCCCATCCACCTTCTCTTTCAGTTCCTCATTCTCTACAAGGGAGACCGTGAAGCATGCCAAATACACTTGCCAGAGTTTGATTGAACTCAGTCATCTTCGGCCTTTGTCTTCAGAAGAAAGCATGCTATTATGTTAGGCTAAATTTTATCTCGAATCTAATGATCAAAGAAAGCTTGCTAAATGGGAGACCCGATCTCGGCAAATGGCTTTTTTGGATAAAGGTTGCTCTTCCAAGCAATTCTTTAAAAGTTTGCATTACAAAAGACAAGCTGCTAATATTTGTTGCATCCGGATGCCTCATGGTTCTTGGTCCTCATCTCGCTAAGAGCTTGCGGCTTTTTGTGTGCAGCACTTTTCATCTCATTTTGGGCATGTGGATATTATTTCTCCTCAGGTTGTGTCTGCCCGCCAGCTTCTTTTGCAACATGTCCATCCCATTCTCCCTGATGCTCAAGCTTTGGAATTGGAAATTCCTTTCACTGAAGAGAATTTTCAGATGCTCTTAAATCCTGTGGCAAATGGAAATCTCCAGGATGGGATGGTCTCACAGTGGAATTTTTTCTTGCCTTCTGGGATATCCTCAAGCCTACTTTGCTGCAAATGGTTAATTCACCATGGGAAAATCAGCAAATGCCTATGTCATGTAAAAAAGAACTTGTCAAGCTCCTTACAAAAAAGCAGCTATGTGATTCACTCATTGATTGGAGACCAATAACGCTCATGCCAGCCATTTACAAGATCATAGCCAAAATGGTTGTTGATCGTATTAAAGGTTATTTGCATGATGGGCTGCATCCTTCGCAATATGGCTTCGTTCCCCATAGGCATATCACAGATAATATTGCCAATGCTTATATTGGGATTGAATATGCCAAATATGCACAACAGAATGCTTTGCTCTTATAGGTGGATATTGCAAAAGCCTTTGATACACGATGGAAATTCATCTCGCAAACAATGCGAGCTTTGGGGTTTGGAACAAAATGCAGCAAATTATTTATTGGCTTTACAGGGACAGCAATGCAGCCTACATTCTTTCTAGAGATCTCTCTAATGAGTGAGCTCTTCGTTGTTCAGTCCGTCAGGGATATCCCCTTAGTGCTTTATTGTATGCCATTGCTACCCATTCTATGCTGCAATATATTGATCATCTCGTGGCTACAGGCTCCCTTCATGGTTTGGAATTGGATGAAAGTCGCAGCATGGTTGCTCAAGCCTATGCTGATGATTCTTTCTTTACCCTGAATAATATGCAAAATGATCTTTCTGCTTTGATGCAGGCTCTCTCTGTTTATGGTTTGGCAGCTCGTCTTCATGTAAATTTTCAAAAGTCCAAGCTGCTCCCATTGCATTCTAAATACTGGCATAGTCTTTTGTGGCCCGGGGAAATCATTCCACCCACTCAAATTATTCGTCATCTTGGTTACCCTTTGGGGTGGGGTCTCACATGTCGTCAACAAATTGATTGGGTGATGGTCAAGCTTCAGAAAAAGCTAGAGTATTGGAAATTGGCAACTTGGCCTTTGCATGTTCGGCTTCGAATAGTGCAGCCCATCCTTGTGGCTTATATTCAATTTTATTTGCCATTGATCCTGTTCACCAAGGCAAATCTTACTTCTTTCACATCTGCCATTATGGAAATCATCTGGCATTCCAAACATGGCAAAAAGAGTCTCAGGATGCTTTCAGTGCATCAACTTTGTTCTCCTAAGATGCATGGTGGTTTGGACATCACGAATATCCAGGTGCACATCCTTGCTCACAGGGGGAAAATGTTGCTACAATTTCTACAAGGTGATCAGCCTAACGTGATCAGCCTTGGGCTCTTATGATTAGATCTCTAGTCACACATATCAGTATTTCTGCCTTCGGTCACTGGCAAATCAATTATTGGGATTTCTTATTTGGTCGCATCAATGGCACTTTGCCTGGCTGCCCTTTGGTCTCCAGGTTGCTTCTTGATTGGAAGCATGTCCTCTCTCATCTGGAATGGCATGGTCGATAGTCTTTGCTAGGTAATTCTTTGCGAGCTGAAAGCATTCACTGGTCGACAGTTTTTCAGCCTCCACTGGCTTTACATGAACCTCGCCGTTCTTACTTTGCTTCTTTTAAGGGCATCACTTCTGTTGCTGATGTTATTCATGATGATGGCTCTATGCTACCTTTTTCTCTGGCAGCTACACGGTATGGCTTGGGTTCTCATTATCGTGCTTTGTGGCAACAGATTGTTTGTATGCTTTCACCTTTTGTTCCGATTCCTCCTTTGGAAATTCAGGACAAATTGGAGGATTGGACTTTGACCTCCCCAATGTCCTCTTCTCACCCTTTGAGGCTATCTCAGATTAAGGTGCCTGCATTATATAAAATCTTTTTGCCTCAACCTTGGGTTTCAGAGAAAGGCAATTCTATTTGGCGAATGCATCGCCCAGCCAAGTGCTGGAGAAAGAGATTACGGCAGCTTTGGGCCTACAAAACTCCTCTTAGGCAACAGGTTTTCTTATGGCGAGTGCTTCTGGGCATTTTTCCATCTACATAGATGTCGGCTCGTAGACACATTGCTCCTACTCATTGCCACAGATGTTTGAGTTCTCAAGAGACTGTGCCTCATTTATTCTGTTTTTGTCCATGTTCTCGAGAGTTCATTGATCTTCTTCGGCAATGCCTGCGAGCAAGATTCCCAACTATTCCTTTTGGGAATCTTTCTGGCTCTTTGGTTTTCATCCACCTAGATTAGAGTTTCATCTTTTCTTTGTTTGGTTCGCTATTGGGCACTCTAGACTTTATGGACTAACAGAAATTGTTAAGTCTTTAGTGATCCTATATTTTTCTTGTTTGGCTTTTTTAGGCATTCTCTGCAGCAATCCTTCTTTAATTGCTTGCAAACGCGCTGCATAGATCATGATGTATATCTCGCATACACTGAGATTTTCAGCTAATGTAATTTCCGCTGCCTCGTTTTGAGGTCACTACTCTTGTAATATAATCAATCAAAAGTTTTCACTAAAAAAAATAAGTGTGTGGTGGCGCGGGTGGAGAGAGCTTGCCAGCAACCATGGCAACCTACAGCTGTCTCTAGGGTTTTCTGGCCCGTGCACCCCTCCTGAGGTGTTCAAGCTTGCCCAAAATCCTTCACAACTTCATGTTGGCGCGACAAACGACACTTTCCTGCACCTCTATATTTCTGTACGAGTCGTCCCAAGCAGGGCTTCGGCCTGCTTGCAGCAGTAAAGCCTCGAGATCAGTTCTTCTGCCACGACCATCTCCTTGGAGTTGCTGCTGCTGATGTGCTGTCCGTACATGATTTCCTGCAGTCCCCTCATCTTTTGTGCTGCCATCCAACAGACCTATCTGCTGGCACAAGCCTCTTTGAAGCTTGAACTGCTACTCTCCAACCACCTCTCCCCTATTTCGTCGCCATCTTTCCTGGCTTTTCACCTTCATTCACAGGATGTGTGCGTGGTTTTGTGTGTGTGTGTGTGTGTGTGTGTGCATTGATGGAAGCTTGTAGACTTTGATGGAGGTCAAAACAGGCAGAGGTATAGGACGAGATTCATCAATATGCTAATACTCTATGGCATATCAGGCAGCCCCTTTCATGGTGGCGGAAGAATCTCCGACTATTATGGAGGTGTAAAATGCCTTTGAAACAAAGACTCTTTCTTTGGAGATGTATGACCGGCACATTGTCAGTGGGAATCACACTTGCCAAACGTCACATTGCACCACCCACCTGTTTACGGTGTCACGCTCCTTCAGAGACTGTCCCTCATTTGCTTTGGTATTGCTCGTCTACTCGCAATCTCC
Source organism: Dipteris shenzhenensis (assembly GCF_047967505.1). Taxonomy (NCBI): domain Eukaryota; kingdom Viridiplantae; phylum Streptophyta; class Polypodiopsida; order Gleicheniales; family Dipteridaceae; genus Dipteris; species Dipteris shenzhenensis. The sequence goes on from NC_141607.1 coordinate 19,685,351, forward strand.
TTGGGAAAATTTCAGATCTTCTTCGCCTCCGTTTCCCGAGTCATATATTTGGGAAACATTTTTGGCTATTTGGCAGATTTAGAAGGCCTTTATCTCAATACTCCCTCTTTCTCTCATGGGTGAGATATTGGGTGCTTTGGACAATCTGGGAAGAGCACAATTTGGCATACTTGGGCCGCCAGTTTCAAAAGTCATATGAATCTTTTAGAGCCTCATTGCGGCAATCTTTATATGATGCCTGCCATGAGGGTGATCTGCATGCATCTTGCACTGAGCTTTTCTTTTTATGCTTCTAATCTGTGGGATACTCTCCATTTTTTGGAGACTTTTCCTCTTGTAAAGTTATGACAATATAAATACACTGCACTGGATTTTACAAAAAAAAAAGTGTGTGTGTGTGCATTGAGCTGCAAATTACTTTTCGCTTCCCTCCTGGTTGCCATTCTTTTTCTCTTTCCTCACCTGTGCAAAACACGTTTCTTTTAGGGCTTTTTTTCTTTGCTCTGTATAAGCCTGCCTTTTCATATCTGGAACTCTGTAAACCTCTCTTTTATGGGGCTGTTTTTTTCTTCTGTGTGGGTCTCTCTCTCTCTCTCTCTCTCTCTCTCTCTCTATTACTATTTCCCTTGTCTCAGTTTTCAGCTCAGCTTGTGGGGGGGTTTGATTGTGCTCAAATGGCTAATCCTCAGTTTGATAAGACTTATAACAAAGAAAGAAAGCCAAAGAAAAAGCTGAAGCATGCTATGGGTCAGGATGACCTAGCTCATGTCTCGTATGAGGCACGACTAGTCTATGAAGTTATGCATGAGGGGTTTGAGGACACCCGCAAAGCCCACCCCTCAGGTGGGCATCACTGTTGAAGTGGATGCGATTCTTGATCACCTTCAGGAATATGCTAGAAACATGTTGCAAGTTGGTGTCTTGAATGTAAGAAGTTTGGGCATATGGCCTCAAAATACCCCCTGGCCTTACGTAAGATGCTGCTCCCGTGGATGCCCCTAGGACCTCTGCACTCAAAACTAAAATAAATAAACCAGCTCCTATGGTCCAAGACAAAGGCAAAGCTAAAGTCATTGCTACTACTGCTCGAACGCCCTCTGTTGTTCCACCCAAATCAAAGGAAAAAGCCTCAAATGAAGGTTGGCAAACCCCGAGGAAAACCAACTCAACTAGGAGGCCACTTCCACCTCGTACATGGACAGGCACATCTAGTGGGCACACTCCTACTGAAAATTTGGGTATGGGTATCACATGGGCTGCAGTGATGACTGCAAGCCGCACTCTGTTCCCAGAAGATGAAGCTGTTCTTTTATTGCCTGGCCCCCAAGATCATGCTTTAGATCCTGAAGTGGATATGTAGTCTTGATTACTCTTGGGAGTTTAATAGTAGGTACATACTTGTAAATCTGTAAATGTGTTGCCAAAACTATAATGCTTGACATATAATGTACACGGTTGTGTGATTTTTGCAAATGGAAGATGATATGGGCATATGTCAGATTGCAACCTCATATAGAGGCCTTGCAGGAGCATAACCAGCATGGTTATATAGGTCAGACAAGGCACTTTGCGGGATATGATATTTTCTATGCTGGTGAAAACTCCTTCTCTAGAGTAATGCTTCTTGTGAAACATGCCCTTCAGCCAGTTTTGGCTTTTAATGACTAGGTTGGTCATTGGATTATTGTGCATGTTAGGCTACACTTTCTAAGATGCAATGACCACGGGAAGGTTCACAAATGGAAACCAGGGCCAGGAAAAGGGCTTTAACTTATAAGGACTGCTTATAAGGACTGCTCCTCAAAGGAGATTTTTAAAAACTTGCATTATAAGAGGCAATTTGATAATATCTGCCGAGTTGAGAATTTGGATGGTACTTGGACCAATTCCAGAGCACAACTGGCTGAGGCTTGTGTTTCTCATTTTGCAAAACATTTTGGGCAACTTGATTCTCAATCAAAGGATATGATGACAGCTCAACAGGAGCTCCTTCAACATGTCAATCCAATTCTTTCTCCACAACAGGCTATGCAAATGCCATTTGACTTGTATTATTATATATGGTTAATTGTGCATACGAAACTAAACAAATTCCAACCAATTGGAAGAAAGGCTTGGTGAAATTATCCTCAAAAAGCTGGGAGATGGGAGACCCATTACTCTAAATCATGTCATCTACAAGCTGGTTGCTAAGATTAGGGTCAAAGGCATTCTGCATGATGGATTGCATCCTACTCAATATGGTTTTATTCTCTGCAGACATATTACTAGCAATATTACCAATGCCTATGTGGGGATAGAATATGCAAAGTACACTGAGCAAGATGTTATTTATTACAAGTGGATATTGCTAAAGCCTTTGACATGGTACAAAGGGATTTTATCTCACAAACCATGAAGGTTTTAGGATTTGGGAGGAAAGTGCAGGATCTAGCGAGACAGCAAGCTGTATCAAGACAGCACACTGTTGGCATTCTAGCAGGTGATATTACGGATTACTGGACTCTTTCTTGTTCAATACAATAGGCATGTCCTGTCAATGTTTTCTTTTATGCCATCAATACTCATCCCACAAGTGTCTTGCATGGTCTAGAGATACATGGCAGCAGACCCCTAATTGCACAGGCATATGCTGCAAATAACTTTTCAGAAATCCAAACTTCTTCCTCTGCATGAAAAAGCTTGGCATCACATCTTATGGCCACGGGACATAGTTTTGCCCACGCAGCTTCTACGTCATCTTGGCTACCCTTTGGGATGGTCTATCACTCGTCGTCAGCAAATGGACTCGGTGCTTGATATGCTTAAGAAGGAATTGGAATATTGGAAGTTGGCCATCTCGCCATTACATGTCCACTATCGTATAGTACAATCAATTCTAGTTGCATATATTCAGCTTTATTTGCCCTCGATGATGTTTGCCAAGTTGGACATCTCTTTTTTTATGTCTAATATCATGGAGCCTTTTTGGTGATTGCACTTTTTCCCAAAGGCTCTTAGGCTACTTTCGGTGGACCACCTTTGCTCACCTAAAATGCATGGGGGACTAAATATCCTGAATATTCATAATTCGTATGCATATTCTTGCTCATAAGGGAAAAACATGTTGCAGTTCATGCAAGGTGATTAGCCATGGATATTTGTGATGCGACAATTGATTTTACACTCGTCTTATGCAGCTTTTGGTGATTGACAGCCCTCCCAATGGGACTTTCTCTTGGGACACATTGATGGCAAAGTAAAGGGATGCCCTTTTGTCTCTTCTATGCTTTCTGATGGGAAGCGCATACTCTCCCATCTTAAATGGAATGGCAAGGATAATCTTGCAGGAAACTCCTTGCGTGCTGAGAGCCTTCATTGGTCGAAGCTATCTATGACTTTATGCCCTCAATACCTCATCCCCCTTGACGCTCTGATGATGAGGATGTTAGTGTTATGTAGACCATCATCATTCTGACATGACTATGTAGCATTTATCATTTTGCATTCTGCATTGGAGTGGATGCTCGTTTAGTAGCTCCACCCACACACCTTGTTTGTATCTGGATTTTTCATAGTCTCATAGACCCATCGGTCTTTTGAGGACTTTAATAAACTTTCTTTCTTTCTCCATTTTGCAGTTTGGTTCTTGTGGTGTGTGCGCTCTGTGTTTTTGTTCAATTTCCGCTGCACTCTCAGCAGCTTGCTTCCTGCTCCTCCTTGCACCAAATAGAAGACTTCACCTGTTGTCCTACTGCTGTTCATGTTCCTTCAGATGCATGGCCCAAGAATGGGCTTTAGTGTTCCCCAAAAGGATCTCCAGAGCAGGACTGTGATAAACACTTGAAAAGTTTGTCTTTATCTATCCAAAGATTTGCAAATGTTTGGTACAAATGTGTTTGGCAAACCAGTTTTCTTTTTGTCTCAATCGGATCTTGACTATGTCTCAAATTGTGAAATACCCTAACATGTCGCACCTTGATGATAATGATAGCAAAAGCATCATGCATCATGCCCATAGCACAAATTGAATACATTATGCAGATTGCATAATGCATTTGATAAAATTCAAGCCTAAAGGCTCTTAGAGGGGGTCGTGGGTTTTGGGCCCACGTTTGGAACAAGACACAGACATCCAAACATTAGAAAACGCTTGAAACTCCAAACATTGGCATTTTTCAGACGTTTGGATGTAACTATGATATCAGTTTTCAAACGTCTGGCATTTTTCAGACATATGGATGTGGTTATGATATCATATAAACCATCCCTTTTTTAAAACTCATATGTTGCATGCAATCCGTCTACTGGATCATACGCTCCTTGCATTGAAAAAAAAGAACGGAATATGCTGTCTGCTCTGCTGTGCCAAAATAAATAGACTTGTGAAGAATGTGATCCAATCTTTCACAAATCCTGTGTGTGTAACAAGTTTTATCTAAGGGCAACATTTGAAGGTTAAAAGATAATAAAGGTATCTCACGGCATGAAGCACTCCATCCCTAGTGGAAGTCTAGCCCTGTGACAATGAGAGATATAAGACACTAAAAACGATGAGAATTTGCAACTTGAGCCAAACATTCTATGAGGGACTCTGCAGCAGTCACTTGTCACTGTATAGCTCGTGTGCAAGCAACACTGTCCAAACATTGCATTGCTCCTACATCAGGTGAGCATCCCAATCCTCATGCTCCTATGGAGCCACATCTACGTATTCATCACTGATGAAATGGCCTCAGCCCATGTCCTCGGTCAGATTTTGAGCTTCTATAGCAGCTCCATGAATGCAATTTGTGCCCATACTTTTGAACATACTACCAAGCATTACAATAAAGAGGTCATGTCTGCAATGATGGAGTCTATTACGAAATATAGGTTCTACACTGACCAAAACATATATAACAAGAGGGGCAGGCCAGACCAGAAGACACTTACTTCATACTGCATGCATAGCATGTTGCACAGTGTCCACATGGATCAAAAAAGCAGCTTCTCTGCGCTTCAAAGCAGATTATGCAAAGAAACTCATCCGAAGTTTCATTTCCTTCCTCATCAAAATCTATGGGAAATTTTGCAGGTTTAGTAAATTTGTCTTCCACCTCATCAGAAGTAGTAAGGGGGGTTGCCTCTGTAACAGATTCTTGACTGTCCTCTGATTGACTGTCGCGAGAAGTTGGTCTACAGAACACCAGCAATATTAACATAAGGATTGCCATTGCCCCTGCAAAAAAAACAAACTTTAGTCTATTATGGAACGTTTTGGCCTTTTTTAACCCAAAAGAAACGGTGCTGCATTGAAAACATCAAACCAGCTCTGCACTCTCCACTGTGACAGATCATAGCTTACCCCAAAAAACAAGATATGTAATCCAGCGCTGCTCAAACGCAACATTCACACTCCAAGCATTGGCAGGTTGTTGCAGTAATCTCCCTTTTGGAAAAGTCTCTCCGTTCAAAGTCCCCTTCATAAGAGCAAAACAGACAGCGCTTAATCAACTAAACTATTTATTTCGTACTGAAACTTTTAAACTAGAAGACTAGCAGTATGCAGTAAAGACCGTTTCATTTTTCTCCCCCACAAAAATAAGAACCAATGATATGTCTCACATCAGCAGGACCAGACATAAAGGGAGCACATGACCACGAAAATGAGAACAGATGCAGGGCTACAAAATCAACAGTTCTACCCTCCAGGATGCAGCTCATATCACTCTGATGCTACGCTTCTTGCCATATGCTTGAAGTTCAAAGGCAGATTACTTGCTCCTTACCATGGTGGATTCAAACAGCTCTATGGGAAATCTACAGTATTTAAATTGCATTTTTCTTAACAAAACAAGAATTTTATGCAACTTGTACTTGTATACCACCTTATATATCCTGCACCCTATGAGCACATGGCTGCTAATCATCACCCACAACTTCAGATGATTCGCCCAAATACTCAGGGTGACACTAACTAGCACCTCCATGATTGACTCTAGAGGCATAAAGCCTCGTACATATTGCATGCAATCTTCCACATCTCTACCACCTCATATATCTGCTAACGAGCTAACACATGGCTCCTAAACATCACCGACAACTTCAGATGAGTAATCTCCTTCAATCCCCTTTCCATGTTGTGATCAAGGGAATCAGCACTAGGGGGGTGCTCAGTATAAAAGCGCTAAAAGGGGTACTCTAGGAGGGGACTCTCAGCTTGCCTTTCCCCCCTCCATCTCATTCCTATCTGTCCCTCTTCGTGTACTGTGCAGGCCGCTGTGGGGCTATCTGGAGCTGCACATGGAATAGCAACAAGCATTTTGTCTATTGGGACAATCTATTTGAGGTGATGTATGAATACAAATTTGTGAAACCTTCCACAAGGGCAGACATGTCCTTGAAAGACAGCAAGCAATAGATGGTCGGAGAAGAGGGAATCTCTTTTGTAATCGGCCAAAAAGAACATACAAGGAACCCTAGGCCAAGCAAAAGAAGTATGTATATAAACATCACAGTCATGTAGAAGCATTCAAGGCTCCACAAAAACAATCTACAAGGTTAAGGAGTAGCATATCAATTGGAGCTAGCACCCACCTCTAGGAGTTTTGATGTAGTCACCATGTCATTGCCGAAAGCACATGTAAGTCAGAATGAGCAAGTTTGCTCTGGGCTGCCACCTATGGATGATGAGGGAGACATCTCCACATCTGTGAGCAACTCATGTGCTTCAGGGATCAGGTTCTTTGTAAGAGAGTTTATGCAGAGGATATCGTCAAATGGAAGGGCCTATCGGAAGACAAAAAGCCCTCGCAGCCAGAGAGCATCATGCATGGGCACTCGCACTTTTTGTGCAGATTGGACAACCTTCACAGATTGAGATGTCTGTTTTTGGTTCAGCCACAACTTGTGGTGTTGAGGACAAATTTTCTTTTGGAAGGGATGGTTGTAAGGGATGGGAAAAATGGCTTAGTTACGAGGGGTTTAGCAGTATTGGTATTGGGGGGTATTTTAAGAACAAGATGGCTAAAAGAGGTACTCTAAGAGGGAGCTATGAAAGTCAGCCCTTGTTTCATTGTTCCTCCCATTTTTATGTAAGAGAGGGATTGGGGCAGAGTCTCTTCAGCAGCAGTCACAACAGCCTCTTCGGCAGCAGACCCCATAGCCTCTACAAGATCCATCCTCTAATGGGGACATATCAGCCATAGCCTCTACAGCACAGCCTCAACGATAGCCTCGGCATAGCCTTCAGTGGGACTCAGACGATTGAGTACAGAGGGGTATTACTAGTGATTTGTAGACCCCAGTAGAAAGAATGAAGAAAGTACGTGGCAAAAATTATGAGGTCCACAGTTCTCTCTCTCTCTCTCTCTCTCTCTCTCTCTCTCTCTCTCTCTCTCTCTCTCTCTGAGACTAGGTTGAGGGCACTATTGGAGTGAAACAAGGCTGCCCCCTCTCATCGACTCTTTTCGGGCTAGGTGGAGAGGGTTCACTTCTAGCTGACCTAATGGTGTAGATATTGTTGTACGCAGATGACATAGTCCTCATATCATCCTCGGCACAGGGATTGCAAAAACATCTAGAGGCTCTGGAGATGTTCTGCAAAGAGACAGACTTGACAGTTAACCTTGGGAAAACCAAGGTTATGATCTTCAATACCTCATGAGCAGTGTCCCGTCGCCATAGCTTCACAAGTCCACTTACACGGTTGATCCATTTTCCCAATCAGGTCTCTGTTGGGCTCTATCTGATTGAGATGCGACAACAAAGAGATATACTAATGCGACAGACCAGACACTTGTTATAGATTTCTATGCATCTAAGTCAGTTGCCGGCGAGGCTGAGGGAGAGGAGCTTGATGAGATGAAAGAATCATGGACTAGCACCAAGTTCCTTTTTCTGCAAATAAGGGAAAAAAATGTTGATACTCTAAAAACTCGAAGGTGGCTTACCAAAGGCATCATACTATCACTGACACCTACTTTGATGACGATGTCCTTTTTCTACGGTAAGTGTATGTGCCAGGTAGTTAGAAGTTGATTGGGATTGGCAATGCCAAGAAGTCCCATAAATGAAAATGGAGCTTGTCCGCAATTAGCCAAACCTCCACATGTAGCAATATTCAACAAGCATTACTCGCATTGGCAATGTGCTCTGCTACTAGACAGATGATGTCATTTTCGGAGAAATGATATTATGACGAACACCCACATCAAAGACAAATAAAACCGATTTGTCACCAAGACAATCCTAAGACTTCATCAATGAATGGTGAAGGTCCTCTTGTACCTCATGTCTACCATCCTTACACAGACTGGTTCCTCGTCATTTTTCTTTGGCTAAGCTTAATCTAACCCTTTTTACTTTTCAGAGAGGACAATTAAAGAATTTGTGTTAAGCAATACATGATCCCTCTGTCTTGGACTTCTCTACTATCTTGCCTTCAACCCACTTATGGTCAACTTTCAACTTCTCTGCATCTCTATTTCTAAATTTTCCTTCCTGAAATCTTCTCGTTCACTTTGAGGAGCTTTTTATTGACTGGTTTAGAATGTTCTTGTCTCAAATGTATTTCCCCCTTGAGCTTGCTCTTGCAGGTTTCATTCTACTTAATAGAAGTCTTTCTTGTCCTTACAACCGTCAGATCGATCTCATCCATTCCCAGAATGACCTCATGTCTACTTTGTGGTCTCTGCTACCTGAATCATGGATCAACTTGTGTACAATTCAAAGGATCCACCTGCTCTCCAATGGAACAAAGGACTCCTCCCAAATGGCACTGAGAAGCCTAAACTCACATGTGCATTCTTCTATGTTCCACCGGTGGAGAATGGAAGTGTTGCCATGCTCTAAAACACCATTCTTCTAGTCCCATCTCATCAATGTATAGGGTAGATCATGTGAAAAAGTGCAACTTTGAGTATGCCATTCTCCAACATTGTGTCAATGTCCATGGGAGCTTAAAGAGGTTGTGGCCTTGGATTTCTTATAAGGCTCTCCTATGTAGTGATCATATGGCACAAGTGCCAATCTATATCTGATTTGTGGAGATTGTCACCAATGGAGAATGGCAGTGGTTCCAATCTCAAGGTAGAACCTGGAAAGTAGCACTATGAACCCTAAACTTAGAACCTTTGCCATTCTCCTAGTGCCAATATGATCACTGGAATGCCACTACCCTATGCTCCTTTGAGGACTTGAACTCGAAAGTATCAATTTTAGTACTATGGTCCATAAACTATCAGTGTAGCCTGAAAGTGTTTCTTTTGTCCTTTCTCGAACATTGGAAGCCAGTTGCAGCCCAATCCCACATTTATTCCCACATACCAGCATACGCAAGCACGCGTGTTCGTGTGCCTTTCAAGTTCAGTACACGATTCTGCACTTACAGTTAGAGAGCAGGTTATATAGAGAGTGAGTAAGATCACTTACCTGCCACAGCAACATCATCGCCAAACAATACGATCATGTAAGCCTACAGTGGAGCCTCTAACCAAAGACAATCGGTCATAGGCTGATAACTCATCAATGTAGAGGCCAAAAACGGACGGACATAGAGGACAAAGTTCTATGACCCCCATGTGTGGATGATCTCCTCCATCCATTCTTTGGCAAGCCGCCATGAGCATGGAATACTAGCTCAAATACGAATATCCTTAGAACAGCAAGCATTAACTTTAGCTGGGCTCAGATCAGCAAGGTTGATTGGAGCTGGTTCAGAGAGAGCTGTTAAACCTCCACCAGAAAGATGGACCTTGTAGTTATCGTACCATACTTGATTGGGCTATGGCCTGAGTTGGCACTCTTGACAGATAAGTAGGCCTCTATTACTTGTGTTCTACAAGGACACAGATTTCCTATGCCAATGGTTGATGAGTCAATTCATGCACTCTCAATTTTTGGTTTGCATGGTGCTAGCAATTCCTAGATCTAAGCTCTGGTTCACATATTCGTATTGGCAGATGACATTAATGAAAGCGTCCCACCTCTAAATCTCATATTCAGGTCTGCATAAATGCCATGGCTCAGTAAAAAACCAAGTCAGGGTCTCTCTTTCATCAGCAGCCCAGGCAACCGCTATGTAGTGGCATGTGGTTGATGAAATGGATTCATGATCTTCATCACTCACAGGAAGGTTTGGCCACTCCCCCTTATCCTAACTATCAGAGGCACCAAGTCACAAATCCAGGAAAAAGGGGATAAGAGATCCCATAAGGAGTCAGGCATACACATCCATGTGTGTATCCACAGGTGTACACGCGTCAGTACATGTACGGACCCTTTCCAAAAGTGATGTGGAAACTGCGCGCCTGCTCAATGTGGTTTTCATTTATCTTGCATTAGCGTAATACGCATCTGTGTATTGAAAAATGCAATCCCCTACAAACTTCTCAATCTGCCAAAAAAATGGGCTTGCTCAACGGTAGACCTATCCAAACGAAACATCTGAGGATAAGGAGAAATGGACAGAATCAGAACATAACTAAAGAAGGTGCGAGAAGAAGGGAACCTCTAAATAGAGGCAGGGGATGGAGAGAAGAAAGAAAGATGCAGATTGTTCAGCATGTACACATACTAGCAAGCAACTTGTGTCTTAAAACTGTGCCCATGGGTTTGACCAAACACAGTTGAAGCGCCTCTATTCAACATATCTTATTTGATATATACAACAATATCCATCCTCACATCAGGCCAAAGCAAAATAACAAATATCAGAAAGTCAAAATCGACTGGGAAAAAGCAGCCGATGGATACCTGCGTATTCTGTGGTGTACTCAGGAGTAATACATCCGAGCCTAAAAAGTTTAGATGTACAGCACAGGTCGTAGATGTCAGATAGCATCGAGATTTATAGTTCTCTGTATTGTATACTTTACTTTCAAGTGAAATCTGTAGGGTCACCTGCTCTACAAAAGAAAAGTTCAATAAAGCATACAATAGCTCCAAAGAATCTGGAAAAATAATATCTGATTTTGATGCAAGTTCAGAGAAACGTCGGAACCAGTGATCAATTGAAATTTAAATCACCTTCACACTTGAGGACTGTATATTCCCAAGAGCAAAATAGAACTTGTGATCCTTTTCCACATCATGCTGAAGGTTTCCAAAACCTATCAATCAAGTACACCACAACAACAAAATCGTAATCTTTAAAATAAAGGAAGTATAGGAATAAACACAAACAGTATGGGCATATACAACTAAATTTTAGCAAAGTACAGCCCAGTTTGAGCAGAGAAGCTTCACACAATTATTACCTTTAGCAGTTTTCCAAGAGGCAACTGGATCAAAATTGCTCGGATCCAGAACCCACTTCTGCATGTTCTCCTCCCCTGTACACTGACATCAGATCATTCAACCTAGAAACCTATAGTGGGGATCTACACTGTTGAATAAAGTAGTGAAACACATTCTTGCTTACCCCGTATCACAACAAGCAGCACCTCCATGGTCGGATCTGAGATATTATGCTGTAACACTACATGGGAGCCCCTATTAAGCCAGAAGGCCCATTCCTGGAAATATAGCAATTAGAAAAAGAGTCGATCAGTCCTCGAAAGTGTAAAAGAGTTACGGAAATCAACACTGTAATAGTGGTAGAGCGCTGTGACATAAGCCCTTTGCCAAGTGCAGTCCAAGCTATACTAACATTAAAAGAAGCAATATTGCCTCTCTTCTGCAAAGATAGGCCTCAAATTAAAAAATCTGATGGCAATTTAGACAGAAAAACAATCTATGACAAAAAATCCTAACTTTACCTGGTGTTGGTTGCTTGAAACAACAGCATCATGCACCTCAGTCCAATCAATTTCTTGGTCTAATGCAGGGTTTGCTGAAAATCCATATACCACCGGTCCATAAACAACTGGGCTTTCAGCTTGTATTCTACTGGTAACCTGAGGGACCACAATGTATAAATGTAAATTGAGTGTGAGATTAAAAATTTTGCAATGATTGAGGCTTGGAGAAGAGATACTCACCGTGATTCTCTTGACAAACAAGGAACTTGCTGAAAATACACGGGAATAATTTTCCCCAATCTCCAGATTTTCAGATGCATAAAAGCTCAACAGCAACCACAGGGATCCTGTAGCATCATGCAAAACTCACAGTTCAGCTTGACCAACAAGAGAGAAAATTTATGTTCCTCAACAGAGACTATGTATGCTGTACTTGCATTGGCCACATTTTATCCAGCTTCAAGCCTTTGGAACTCTATAACTAAAAATTCAAAAGAAAGAAGATTCTAAAACGCTCAACGGTTTCACATGGTACACACCACTGCATACCCTTTCTATGATGGACATGGTATGAAGTAAATATTTAGACATTTTTTATCCAAGATTCCAAGGTAGACTCAGATGCAGCAGAACAAGAAGGTCATTAGGTTACAACAAGACAAAGAGGAGAAGTCACTAAAGCTTCAACGAGCTCAGGAAGAGAATCTTCATAAGCAGCAGCAAAAGTAGTTCATGTACGTGTGCCGAAAAAGGTAGCATCAATCAAATCCACATCAAAATAGATAGTGAGGAATATTTGTTGACCATGCATACATGTCCACAGCAGAGTGCAATTTTCTTCCCAGGAAACAATACCCTGTATATTGTTTTTGCAAAAACCCATACAATGATCGACTATCTGCAACGGCATTGACAAAAAGGGAGAGACCAGCTGTTGGCGGCCTGCTTCTCAGGGTTCCAACTCACTGCCTAAGGTAACCTTGGAGTAGGCCCTAACACCCAATGTGGTAGGCTATACAATAAGCAGATTCCTTGATCCATGAGAATGTAGAAGGCTCCCCCAAGCCAAGTCTTGTGAGAACCGCGCAATGCTCTACAGTTCTCCTAGAGCTCTGTGTGTGTGTGTGTGTGTGTGTGTGTGTGTGAAGCAGCCACGGACGCCGTACCTTTGTACGGACGCCGTACAGCCACGCCTCTCTTTCTCTGCGTTGCTCCGTCGCGTCTGCTTGCCCTACGCCATCTTCCCCGTTGCACAGCCGTACCACTCGTCCTTTTCCGTACATATAGTCTTGCTTGCTGCGTCAGCCGCCCTTTCCACCTCTGAAATCCGTACAGTCTTTACTCTCCCTGCCTCCTCCTTCATTCCGTACAGCTCGCACCTCTAGCCTGTTCCTCGTCCGTACAGCCCTTCTTTGTCTCCGCCCTTCCTTCAATCCTGCCCTGTTTCTCTTCATGGAAGATCAGTTCAAAAGCTACTCTCGCAAGGAGTCGACCCAGGACTCCAAAAGACAACAGGTTGATTTTTCTACTACAGATTCTGTCGACGCTCACTATGTTTTTGACATGCTTAAAGATGAATTTCAGTACAGCCGGAAGGAGTGGGCCAAACCTCCCCCGGCCATCAAATACAAGTTGAAGCTTCCATCATTGGTTGCTCCTCTTCGAAAATTCTCTCAGCAAGCAGTTATCATCTTCTTCCCAGGAAAGTTACCTTCAGCAAATGATGTGGCTCAGTGGGTTCAGGCATTGTTGGGAGGCTGCTTTGTTGAAGGGGTATATTTTGCTTCTAGGGGTTTTTATGAGGTGCACTTTTCGGATGCCTCATATCGCCAGCAGATTTTGGAGATGTCGCCCCTTTTCTATGGCAGACAAATGGTGCATGTCATGCCATGGTCGCCAAACAAAGATTACCACAGCCTCATTCGACATCACTGCCCCGTATGGGTTGAGGTAGTGGATTTTCCAGACTATATGAGGGCTGAGTTACCAAGTTTGGCAGCCACTTTGGAGCAAATTGTATGCCCACCCCGCCCTTCGGGTAATCGCAATCGCTTTTGTATTCTTTGGGATACAGATCACCCAACCCCTCCTTCCATTGCGGTAGAAGTGGAGGATGTTCCCCTTGGTGAAAAATATTTTGACTTGAAATGGGGAGTTTTTGCAGGTGCTTGTTTCACATGCCATAAGTTTGGCCACTTAGCCTCACAGTGTCCTGCAATTCTGCATCAGCTCCCACCCACATCTATTGCTCCAGAAAATACTCCCCCTCCGACTTATGCCCCGGGGTCTAAGGCAATGCCTACCAAACTGGGTGATGTGGCTCTCAAATCTGTCCCTTCCAAAGAAAATGTGCTTCAGGTTTCAGCTAAGCAAAAGGATAAGGGTAAGGGCAAAATTTCAGAATCTCATGTCTCTCCCCAGGGTGCCTGGCAGCAACCCAAAAAGGTATTTGCTCTCAAACCACGTCCACTACAATCTCGCCATTGGGATGCTTCAATTTCTACCCCTGGTCAGACCTCTTCCCCTGCTGACAGCCTTGCTTCTCAACTGTGGGTTGATGTGCTAAAAAGAGGCATCCCTGTATGTGATAATGATGAGGATCATAGAGCTAATGATCCACGAGCCCAGGTGGATGTTGATGTCATGGCTGAGGCCTGACAGTTTATACTCTATTCTGCCTTTTGGTTTGACTGTACATATCTTTTATGTCTACTTCAATTACTTGCATTACATACAATGTTCAGGGTCTTTGCAATGTCAATAAGTGGAGACTTTTCTGGCATTATGTACATAGAATGCATCCCGATGTGATCTCTTTACAAGAACACAACCAACACTTCTTGGCTGGCCAGCAAGGCCACTATGCTGGTTATGATATCTTTTATGCTGGTACAATGCACTTTTCGGGGGTTTGCATGCTGGTAAAACATGATATACAACCCACGGTGGCCTACAACGATCCTCAGGGTCGATGGATGGTGATCAGGTGCACCTGGCAGGCTACTCTCTATGAAATAGCATCTGTTTATGCCTCACAAACTTCTGCGACTAGAGCTCAAATGTGGGCTTCCCTCAAACAATATCCATGGCTTTCCAATGCTTTTTTGTGTGGAGACTTTAACAATTCGCCTGCCTCCCAAGACAATACTACTCATCGCTCTCACATGATCCCCACTGAGTCTCGACATTGGGAAGATATGCTCTCATCTCTGCATGCAGAAGATCTATGGCTCTCAACAAGGGACACAGATATGGGTTATACATATCATCACAATGCCTTTACTCATTACTGGGCTCGACTTGACAGATGGTATTTGCTGCATGCTCAGCAGTATGCTGATTTTACATGTACATTGCGGATTGATCACTCCCTCCTGCTATCTGATCATTTTCCAGTATGCTTGACATTATCAATAGCACGCCTGACAGATGATATGCCGTTTTTTGGTCATCGCCTGCTCCATGTTAATAGTGCCTACTTGCTTCATCAACAATTTCAGAACATGGTGAGAGTGGCTGTCCGTCCCCTCCTCTTACATGCTCAGGAGGATATGGATTTTGCTTGGATCAGTCTTGCTCATCGCTTACAGGCTGTTATTCAAGACTATGGACGGAGTTACATGGAAAACCTTAGGCTTAAGATAAAATGGGCTCAATCTCACAAGCAGCAAATGGATGCAATCAGTTCTCATAGGCAGCTTACTTCTTCTGAACAGGATTCTTGTGCTTATGCGGTTCATATCATCCACCAAAATGATCTTCGCAAATTAAAGAAGTGGCAAATCCGAGCTCGTATGAAACCCCTTTTGGATAAGGGCTGCTCCTCCAAAGCCTTTTTTTTAAGTCTCCATGCGGATAGGCGAAAGGAGGATATTTGCAGGATCAAGAAAGATGATGGCACCTGGACCACTTCCAAATCAGACTTGGAATTGCAATGTTCTAGTCATTTCCAGCATCTCCTTTCTTCTCAGCCTGATCATTTGACGCAAGTAAATGCAGCCAGGTCTCAATTCCTTATGCATGTTCAGCCCATATTATCTCGGGAACAGGCCCATGCATTGGAGCAGCCTTTTATGCTTAGTGAACTGGAAGATGCTTTGAGTCATCTACGCAAAAGCAGCTCCCCTGGTTGGGATGGACTGACTGTTGAATTCTTCCGTGCATTTTGGGGTGATCTCAAGAACACTCTCCTTCTAATGATCAATCATGCTTGGGCAGAACAATCTCTTCCTCCATCCTGGAAACATGGCCTAGTAAAATTGATTCCCAAAAAAAGGTTGTGTGAGACGATGGCTGATTGGCGGCCTATATCTCTCATGCCTGTCATTTACAAACTCATTGCTAAAATGATTGTCCTCAGGGTTCGCTTCCTCTTGCAAGCAAGACTTCATCCTAGGCAGTATGGGTTTGTCCCCAGAAGGCAGATCACTGACAATATCTCCAATGCCTTGCTTGCGATTGAGTATGCCAAATATTCTAAACAAGATGTTCTCATTCTCTGCAAGTAGACATTGCGAAAGCTTTTGATACTGTCCATTGGGATTTCATCTCTCAAACTATGCAAAAATTGGGATTTGGCCCTCGGCTCGTCCACATCATTTACTGGCTTTATTCTCACGCCACGGCACAGTGCTTGCTTGGTGGTGGGTTGTCAAGAACCTGGACTATGACTCGCTCAGTGAGACAGGGTTGCCCTCTTAGTTCCTTACTGTATGCCATTGCTACCCATCCATTACTCTTGCATATGGACTATCTGGCAGATACAGGACAGCTTCATGGCTTGCAAATTCCAGGGGCACAGTCATTTCTTGCACAGGCCTATGCTGATGATTCATACTTTATGCCAAGGAATTCTCAAAGTGATCTTTCTCGTTTGATGCATACACTGAATGATTTTGGCATAGCTGCTGGACTGCATATCAATTTTCAGAAATCAAAACTTCTAGCTTTGAAAGAAGCTGATTGGCATGCACTTTTTTGGCCAGGCCACATTATCTCTTCCCTTACTATTGTCAGACATCTAGGATACCCCATTGGCTGGAATATTACTCCGCAACAACAGCTCAAATGGGTGCTTCAAAAGATCAACAAGAAGCTGGAATACTGGCATTTGTCCACTTGGCCTCTACATGTTCGACTCCGAATAGTACAGTCCATCATTATGGCATATGTGCAATTTTATTTGCCTCTTCTTCCTTGGTCTTTCAAGCATTTGGCTTCCTATATGTCCCAAGCTATGGAGATATTTTGGAAAAGCAAATCTCATAAAAAAGCTTTGCAACTACTACCTATGCAGTCTATTTGTTCACCCAAGACTCATGGGGGGCTGAATATTCTCAATCTCCAGGTTCATATGTTGGCAAGAAAGAGCACTATGATTGCTGATTTTTTTCAGCAAAAACAACCATGGGCTATTGTGTTAGCAGCTATGTGTGGAAACATGGCTTCCCATGCATATGGGCATTGGATTACAGATCACTGGGAAGCAGTTTTGTCTTCCTTTCAGGGGAAAATTCCTGGTTGCCCTGTTTCTACTGCTTTTATTCATGATTGGAAGAGAATTCTTTCATATGCAAAATGGACAGGTGCTTCCTCTCATCATGGTAATTCTTTTCGATTGGAAAGCATCCATTGGAGCAAGGTGTTTGCATCGCCTCTCGCTTTACAGGCACCTATCAAAGCATACAATCTCATGAAATTGGGCATAAGATTTGTTGGTGATGTTGTGGATCAACAAGGCTATATACTTTCATTTCCACAAGCTTGCAGGACATTCTCCTTGGGTCTGCATCATAGATCCATTTGGAGAACACTTTCAACTATGTTGCAGCCATTTGTTCCGGTTCCTCCACTGTTTGCACAGGACAGATTAATGGACTGGAATTTGACTTCCATACCTCCTGCTACCCATACGCTCTCAATACACAATCTGACCTCCTCGAAGGTTTACAGATTTCTTCTTCCACAGCCATGGATTGACAAGCATGCCAACACTCTTTGGAATTTGGATAGGCCTTTATCTTGGTGGCAATCCCGACTCATGAAAATCTGGAAAGCCAAATTGCCATTGAAACAGAGGCTTTTCTTTTGGAGATGTATAGTGGGAGCCTTTTCCATTGGGGTGAAATTGGCAGCACGCCGCATTGCTTCTCCTTTCTGCCCCCGTTGCTTTCATCCCCACGAGACAGTTCCTCACCTATTATGGTTTTGCCCGCACTCTCGCACATTGATCACTCATGTCTCTCATTTACTGCGGCTTCGGTTCCCTTCTATCAGATTTGGGAAACTTTTCTGGATGTTTGGATGCCTCTCATCTCAGATGTCTCCATTACTCCTTTTCTTTCACAGGACTCGCTTTTGGGTATTATGGACCATTTGGACACAGAGACTGCATTCTAGGATGGGTCAACAGTTTCCTCAGGCATATATTTTCTTCAGAATGTCCCTCAAGCAATCCTTACATGACAGTCTTGCTGCAAGGGATTTGGATGCTACTAGCCTTGAAGTGTTCTCTACTTGTTTTTGAGTTCTTCTATTGGGCTCTCTTTCGGAGTTCATTGCTAGTGTGTGGGAGACTTCCCATATTGTAAATTTATGAGGATATAAATACAATGGATTTTACCAAAAAAAAAAGTGTGTGAAGCAGCCATGGAGAGCTCGTCTCCTCCCTCCTCCCTGCCTGTATCTGCATCTGTCCCTCAGTCCGCTGCTGTACCCTGTCCGTACACCCCTGCACCCTCTGCAAATCTGTCTGTACCCAAGCTGCAACCTCCTGTACGGCTTCCGTACAGATCTTGCAGCCTCCCATACCTGTTTTACAGCCTACTGTACCAGTTTTGCAGCACCCTGTTTATACCTCGTCTGAGCCTCTTCTTTCTCTGCCTTCATCCATACCCTGCCTGCATGCTGGACGACCTGCACAGCCGTCCGTACAGGCTGTACAGGCAACCGTATCTATTCACACTGCTGTTTCACCTCTTCCTGCGCAAAACCCTTTGCCCGTACAGCTTTTGGATATTTCTTCTGTACAGCCGGTCCTTCCTTTGCAGCAACCAACTTCTTCCCGGTCCTTCCTTGATGCTACTTCAACTGATTCTCCTTTTGTCTTCTCCGTTTCAACTCCTCCTTCTGCCTCTTCTCTTCCTGCATGTGTCTTTGTTCAACGGAAGCGAGGTATTTTGGCTCCTTCATGCTCTTTTAAATCAGCGAAGCTTGATCTCGTAGATGGCCCTTCTTCTTCCCTTCAGCTGGATCTTCTACGCCAATTATGTTCAGCCTCTATTACAGATGTTCCTTCATCGGGTTCCCCCTTTGTTTGTTCTTTGGATTCTTCCCTTTTGGTTTCAGGTCTTCGACAGGCTCAACAGTTTGGGGTCTGTCTCTACTTTATGGGTAGAGTTCTTTCTGCAGCTAATCTTCGCCGGTGGGCTAAAGCAGCAGTGGGTTCGGATTGTATTTCCTCCTTTGTCTTTTTGAGTAAAGGGTTTTATTATGCCCATTGTTCTTCAACTGATGTAGTGGAGCGATTTGTCACTCGTGCTGGTGTTCCGGGGGCTGGTTTCTTTGCTTATGTGATGCCCTGGGATCCACTTTTCGATCCATCTGCTACCCTTCTAACACACTGTCCGGTCTGGATTACTCTCAAAACATTGCCTATGCCTCTTCTTCAGCATCTTCCTACTCTTGCAACACTTTTGGGGAGGCCTCTTCATATTCCGCGACAGGAGTTCTTGCAATCTTCCCGTGATGTTCACCTTTGCATTTTGTGCGATATGATGCAACCCATGCCATCTACTCCAGATCTTGATTTGGGATTTGCCCATCCGATGTGCATCAGGCTGCACTTTGCATCTTTTCCCACTGCATGTTATCGGTGCCGACAGGTTGGTCATTTTGCACGTGATTGTCCTTCTACATCCAGGACGACTCCTGCTCCTTCAGCTGTCAAGGTTACTCTCCCTTCTCCTCCGGTTTTTGCTATGGCTTCATTGGAGAAGCGTTCTTCTACTGCTCTGAAGCACTACTGGAGGAAGGTAGATAAATCTCAGGTCAATCTTTCTCTTGCTAAAGAAGCTCAGGATTGTAACCCTGTTGTGCACCATTGGCCTTCTTCTCCTCAGGATATGGATGTGCCACTTGCAAAGGGGATCATACAAGATGCTTCACATGCTCTCTCTCAAGTTGATATCCCGATTGAAGCTGGCATGCTGACTCATGATTTATCTGATGCAGCTTTTTCATCCGATACTCCTTCAGAGAGTACAGATATTGATCCCGTTCTTATGACTGTGAAGACTATGTCAGAGTCTCTTTCTATTCAGGATACAGATGTTTCTTTTTCTCTGGAGTCTTTTCATCCTATGTTGCAACAAGTTTTTGACCCTGTGATTCAAAAATTCAGACTTCCAATTTATATTAAGAAGCATCACAAGGGCAAAAAACAGGTGGTTTTTATTGATGGTGCAGTCTCTTCACTGCATCAATGTTTACAAAGCAACAATCTGAAACTGGAGGATGTTGTGTTTGATCCTCCTCCAGTTTGATCTTGTAACTTTTTACTTGGCTGCCTCATGACTTTTGCTCTAAGGCTTTACTTGTAAATTTTTTCTTTGTACTTATTGGTGGGTTTTTACCTCTTTTTGGGGTTTCTCACACAAAAATAAAAGATTTCACTAAAAAAGTGTGTGTGTGTGATAATTTCACTATTAAAAAAAAGTGTGTGTGTGATGTGTGTGTGTCTGTGTGTGTGTGTGTGTGTGTGTGTGGCCACTTCATGTCAGGCTCAGAATAGTACAGTCTATTGTAATGTCTTATGTTCAGTTCTTTTTGCCTTTGCTACATTGGTCCTCCAGAGATATCTCAGCTTTTATGTCTCAAGCTATGGAGCTGTTATGGAAGACAAAAACTGCAGTGAAAGCATTGAGACTGCTTAAGATGGAAATGGTATGTTCCCCTAGGATGCATGGAGGACTTAATGTACTAAATACATGTACTTGCAAGGAAGGCAACTATGCTCCAAACCTTTTTCTGTCAAAAGCAGCCATGGACTTGTATGATAGCATCCATGTGTTAATATTTTGTGATTGCTGCTGTGAATTCTATGCAGCATTACCATTTTGTGCATCTACATCATCAATCACATTTACTGGTTTATACCAATTGCTCATCTCATAAAAAACAACATCTCTGCTCACTATAAACTTACGAGTAGAAAGGTTATAGCATCTATACCCTTTCTGCTATAGAGAATAACCAATAAAGATACACTTCTCAGCTTTTGGATCCAACTTGGATCTCAACTCATCTGGCACATGAACATAGGCAATGCAACCAAAAACTTTCAAATGAGAAATATCTAGTTTCCTACTAGTGTACCTCTCCTCTGGCGTCATGCCATGTATTGCTGCAGATGTATTGCTGCAGTGGGAGTTTTGTTCATTATGTAGACTACTATAGCAACCACTTCAACCCAATAATAATCTGGCAGGTCTTTTTTGTTGAGCATGGCACGAGATACCTCCCCAATATGCCTGTTTTTCCTTTCTGCAAGTCCATTTTGCTATGGGGTATGACTGCATGAATATTGTTGCTTTATGCCATGCTCCTATAGGAACCTTGCAAACTCATTTGAGAGGTACTCTCCCCCTCCATCTGACCTTAGGCATTTCATTTGCAAGCTTGTTTCTTTTTTAACCATAGCTTTAAATGCTTTGAAATGCCCAAACACTTCAATTTTCTTTTTCCAGCCCCTTTCATGGTGGCGGAAGAATCTCTGACTATTATGGAGGTGTAAAATGCCTTTGAAACAAAGACTCTTTCTTTGGAGATGCATGACCGGCACATTGTCAGTGGGAATCACACCTGCCAAACGTCACATTGCACCACCCACCTGTTTACGGTGTCACGCTCCTTCAGAGACTGTCCCTCATTTGCTTTGGCATTGCTCGTCTACTCGGAATCTTCTTGGGAAAATTTCAGATCTTCTTCACCTCCGTTTCCCGAGTCACATATTTGGGAAATTTTTTGGCTATTTGGCAGATTTAGGAGGCCTTTATCTCAATACTCACTCTTTCTCTCATGGGTGAGATATTGGGCTCTTTGGACAATCTGGGAAGAGCACAATTTGGCATACTTGGGCCGCCAGTTTCAAAAGTCATATGAATCTTTTAGAGCCTCATTGCGGCAATCTTTATATGATGCCTGTCATGAGGGTGACATGCATGCATCTTGCATTGAGCTTTTCTTTTTATGCTTCTGATCTGTGGGATACTCTCCATTTTTGGAGACTTTCCCTCTTGTAAAGTTATGACAATATAAATACAGTGCACTGGATTTTACCAAAAAAAAAGTGTGTGTGTGTGTGTGTGAGGAGCGAAGTGTGTGTGTGTGTGTGTGTGTGTGTGTGTGTGTGTGTGTGTGGTGTGTGTGTGTGGTGTGTGGAGCGTGAGAGAGGAGGTCGACGCAGAGCCAAGATCCCGTTCCGCTCCCTTTCCGTCCGTACGTATGTACGGACGACGTACGGTTGTACGGCGTTGAACGTACTGTTTTGGCTAATCCCTGCGACGCCTTGTCTGAACCAGTTGCTGTCCTCCTCGCTATCGAATTCTTCCTTCTCAACTTCCTTCTGTTCGTCCGTACATCTTTGCTTCTTCCGTACAGTTTCGTCCCTTCGTATCCCATCAGCCTCTCTTTTCCGTACATTTCTGTTTATATTCTCTGTTTCAGTATTTCGTAAGGGTCAGTCTTCTTCTTAGTATCTCCGTACAGGGCCTCCGTACATTCGTACGTCCCTTCCTCTTCCGTACAGCTATAGCCCCGTCGTGTCCCCTAACCCCCTCTGTTCCGTACAGTTTTGACAGTTTATCTGTCTCCATTTTCCGTACTGTTTTGTTGCCTATCCGTACACATGTACGTACCTCACTCCGGTGTTTCTCCCGTACAGTTTCAGCCAGCTTCTCCTTTCGTCAGTACAGTGCTGCAGCCATCTCTTTCTCTCTTCGTTTGATATTTGTTGAATCCCTCAGCCTCCATGGCAGAAGCAAACAAATATTATGTCAAGAGAGCACTCTCTCCTGAACCCAAACGACAAGCACGGGAAACCTCTCCCCCCATAGCTCCTTCTTCTGAAGATGCTTCATATGTGTTTGATATGTTGAATGAGGATTTTCAACAAAGTAGAAGGGAATGGATTCAACCTGCTCCGGAACTCACTTACAAAATGAAGTTGCCTTCTCTTGTGCATCCTTTGAAGAAGCTCTCTCAAACTACAGTGATCATCTTTTTCCTAGGCAAAATTCCCTCTGCTAATGATGTGGGACAATGGGTGAATTCTCTCCTAGGTGGATGCTATGTAGAAGGAGTCTATTTTGCCTCTCGAGGATTTTATGAAGTACATCTTTTGGATGCCTTGACAAAACAAAAGATGTTGGAAATGTCTCCTTTATTTTTTGGTCGTCAAATGGTGCATATTATGCCCTGGTCCCCTAATAAGGACTATCAGAATCTCATCAAGCATCACTGCCCAATATGGGTTGAAGTGGTTGATTTTCCAGATTACATGAGAACAGAGCTTCCAGGTTTAGCTATGACATTGGGACAAGTGATCTATCCTCCTCGTCCCACAGGTAATAAAAATCGTTTTTGCATCTTGTGGGATACTGATAGACCGACCCCCTCCTCTATTGCAGTTGAGATTGAGGGTGTTAACTTGGGAAAAAAATATTTCACTTTAAAATGGGGCATTTTTGCTGGAGCTTGTTTTTCTTGTCACAAGTTTGGGCATCTTGCTTCAGAGTGTCCCTCTATCCTTCATCCACCTCCTCCAGCAGCTATCCCTATGCCATCCAATAAAGGAGGTCAGAAGACAAATGTTGAAAAGATTGAAGTTAAAGGAGCCAAGCCTTCAATTCATACAGGGACCCGGGCCATTTCTGCTCCAAATAAGGATAAAGGAAAAAGCAAGTTAGGGGAAAATAACCCATCTTCTCATGAGGGATGGCAGACTGCAAAGAAGACGGTGCCCCTCAAGCAAAGACCTCTCCAATCTCGTAATTGGGATGCCTCTGCTCCTTCTCCAGGACAATCTTCTACCTCTCCAAACAACCCCATCTCAAAGGCATGGGTTAATGTAGTCAAGAAGGGTCTTCCCCTTTGTAAAGAAGATGATATTATCAGGGAATTGGATGCTGAGGGTCAGCAAGACCCTGTGGCAATGGCAGAGGCTTGAGGCCTCCTGTTCTTTTTTAGGACAGATCATCTCTTGTATATATTTTCATGCGTGCTTCTCTTAAATGTTTTTCCTACAATATGCAGGGCCTCTGCAACCAGAATAAATGGAGGCTTTTATGGCATTATATAAATACAACTCATCCTGATGTTGTGTGTCTACAAGAGCATAATCAGCATTTTTTGGCTGGCCAGCATGGGTTTTTTTCAGGATATGATATATTTTATTCAGGATCTGAACAGTTCTCTGGGCTGTGCATTTTAGCCAGACATGATCTGCAACCCTTGATAGCATATAATGATCTTGGTGGAAGATGGATGATTATCCAATGTATAATTAATGGAAAGATTTTTGAAATAGGATCTTTGTATGCTTCTCAAAATTCAGCTTCAAGAGCTCAAATGTGGAACTCCATCAAGCAATATCCTTGGTCTTCAAATGCACTACTTTGTGGTGATTTCAACAATTCTCCTCACTGGAAGGACAACACTACACATAAATCCCATATGCTGCCTTCTGAAATTCAGCAATGGTAACTTATGACATCATCTCTTCAATTTGCAGATTTATGGACAGCAACTCACCCATCAGTTATGGGATTTACATATCATCATAATGCTTTCACAGAATATTGGGCCAGCTTTGATAGATTTTATCTTCTTCATGCTCAGCAATATGATGAATATACATGTCAAATGCGGATTGATTATTCACAACAATTATCTGATCATACTCCACTATGGCTCATTCTTTCTTTTGGTATGCCTCTGGATGACTTGCAGCTCTCTTCAGTCAGAAATTTACAGGTTAATCAATCATATCTCTCTCATGAAAATTTCCAGCATATGATCAAATTGGCTTGCAAGCCTCTCCCACGCTCAGGAGGATCTGGACTTTGCTTGGACCTCTTTCATACATCGTATTCAAAATGTCATTAAGGAATATGGAAGATGGTACATGGCAGAAACCAGACAGCATATCCAGTGGGCAAAATCATACAAGCAGTATTTGGTACAGCTTAGTCATCAAAGATCTCTCTCTGATTCTGAGTAGCATTTATTGTCTTGTGCTTCCTCCATAATTGATGCCAATGATAAACGCAAGTTGTCCAAATGGCAGATCCGGGCCAGAGCTAAACCTATGCTAGATAAGGGCTGTTCCTCGAAATCTATTTTCCGGAACTTACATGCACATAGACAAAGCCAATCTATCATGAGGGTCAGGAAACCAGACGGCCTTTGGACCCAGACTCTATCTCAGCTAGAAAAACAATGTTTGGATCATTTCCAGCTTCTCTTTTCTCAGTCATCATCTTCTACACCTCAGGTTATTTCAGCCCGTAACAAATTTACTGCGTTTGTTTCTCCTATTGTCTCATTGCAAAAAGCCTCAATGCTGGAAATGTCTTTTTCGGATGTTGAATTGGATGAAGCTCTTAGGCATTTGGGTAAACATAAATCCCCTGGTTGGGATGGTCTGACGGTTGAATTTTTTGAAGCCTTTTGGCCTGAACTGAAGGGTCCAATTCTGCAGTTTATAAATGTAGCCTGGCAGCTTCAACATCTTTCCTCAGCTTGGAAGCATGGTCTGGTTAAGCTTGTGCCCAAAAAACCTCTATGTGAGACTATGGGCGACTGGAGACCCATCACTTTGATGCCGGTTATATACAAACTGATTGCCAAGATGTTGGTACATCGGCTAAAGGATATCCTTCATGAAGGCCTTCATCCCAGGCAATATGGTTTTGTTCCTAGACGGCACATACATGACAATATCTCTAACACTATCATCGCAATGGAATCTGCAAAATATTCTAAACAAGATGTGTTGGTCATGCAGGTGGATGTGGCTAAGGCTTTTGATACAATACAGTGGGATTATGTTTCTCAAATCATGTTAAAACTTGGTTTTGGTCCAAAACTAGTTAATGTCATATATTGGCTTTACTCAGATTCCACTGCTCAATGCTTTATTGGGAATCATTTGTCTGAGTCTTGGACTCTCGAACGCTCAGTTCAACAGGGATGCCCTCTCAGTGCTTTGCTCTATGCCATTGCTTCACACCCTTTGCTACTTTATATGGATCACATGGTTGATACTGGACAGCTAGAGGGGCTTCAGATTTCTGGTTCACGACCCTTCCTTGCACAGGCCTATGCAGATGATTCATTCTTCATGCCAAAGAATAGTCCTTTGGAGATTCGCCTCTTGATGGATACCCTTTCAGAATTTGGGCTAGCAGCTGGTCTTAAAATTAATTTTCAAAAATCAAAACTCTTGCAACTCAAGCATTGTGACTGGCATGCTATCTTGTGGCCAGGCCAGATTGTTTATCCTGAAAATATAGTAAGACATTTGGGCTATCCCATTGGCTGGAAAATCAGCAATAAGCAACAAATGTCCTGGGTGGCAAACAAAATTCAGAACAAATTAGAATATTGGAAGATCTCCACTTGGCCTCTACATGTACGGCTTCGAATTGTCCAATCTATTGTTCTAGCTTATGTCCAGTTCTATCTTCCTCTATTACATTGGTCATCTCGAGATCTCACTTCCTTTATGTCTCAAGCCATGGAGATTTTTTGGAAAACAAAGCTTCATAAAAAAGCTTTACGGCTGCTCAAAATGGATTTGCTCTGCTCACCAAGAATGCATGGTGGTTTGAATATAATCAACATCAAATTTCATGTGTTGGCAAGAAAGATCACTATGCTCAAGACATTTTTTGAACAACAGCAGCCTTGGTCTATCATGTTGGCAATTTTGTGTGGACAGATGAGCACTAATGTTTATGGACACTGGCTAGTTGATCCATCGGAAGTGGTGCTTGGCAAATTACAAGGTAAAATCCCTCGTTGTCCATTCTCTAATTCCTTGATTCAGGACTGGAAGCAAGTACTCTCTCACATCAAATGGTCTCCCCATCCTGCTTCTTTAGCTTCTTCACTCAGAATGGAAAGTATTCATTGGAGTGCTGTCTTTTCCTCTCCCCTTGATGTTCAACAACCCATCAGAGCTTACAATCTTATGAAAATGGATATCCGGTTCATTGATGACGTAGTGGATATGCAAGGAAATATTCTCACTTTTCCAGTAGCATGTCGACAATACAATTTGGGGATGCATCATCGACCCATTTGGAAAGCTATTGCTGATCTCTTACTCCCTCTGCTTCCAATTCCGACATTGAATGTCGGAGACAGGCTTCAAGATTGGCACCTTTGCTCTTCAAATACAAGCATATCCTCTAGGCCTTTGAATTTATTGACTTCTATACAGGCTTATCGTTTGATATTACCTCCTCCCTGGATTGCCCATCATGCTAATTCTCTATGGCATTTGAACAAGTCATTAGCCTGGTGGAAAGGAAGATTGCAATTGATATGGAAATTGAAAATGCCTTTGAAACAACGACTCTTTCTATGGCGATGTATTGTTGGTATTCTTCCAGTAGGGGTGAAATTGGCTCAAAGAAGGATAGCTTCGCCCCTTTGTCCAAGATGTCATCTTACATCTGAGAGTATTCCGCATTTACTGTGGTTTTGTTCATATTCCAGAGACCTTCTCGACAGAATCTCCTATTTCTTATCTCTCAGATTCCCAGCTCACAGGTTCTACAGGTTTTTCTGGATATATGGCAAACTATCAGCTTCTTTATCACAGTATTCTCTTTTCTTCCACTGGATCAGATACTGGGCTTTATGGACCCTCTGGTTACAGTGAAATCAAGCATACTTGAATTCTCCACTTCAGCAGCCATATGAGTTCTTCCGAGCCTCATTGCGGCAGTCTTTATATGATGCCTTACATGAGGAAGATTTAGATGTTTCTTGTATTCAGCTTTTCTTTTACTTCTTTTGATGGATAGGGCTTTGGCTCTCTTTTGAGCTCTGCCCAGATGTAAATGAATGTATCATAATATAAGTATCTTGGTTTTACAAAAAAAAAAAAAAAAAGTATGTGTGTGTGTGTGTGTGTGTGTGTGGGGGGGGGGGGCGAAATTGGCAGCACGCCGCATTGCTTCCCCCTCCTGTCCCCGTTGCTCTCATCACTGTGAAACAGTTCCTCATTTATTATGGTCTTGCCCACACTCTCGCATATTGATCACTCGTATTTCTCATTTGCTGCGGCTTCGGTTTCCCTCCATCAGATTTGGGAAACTTTTCTGGATGTTTGGATGCCTCTCATCTCAGATGTCTCCATTCCTCCTCTTCTTTCACTGGACTCGCTTTTGGGTACTATGGACCATTTGGACTCAAGGACTGCATTCCCGGATGGGTCAACAGTTTCCTCAAGCATATATTTTCTTCAGAATGTCCCTCAAGCAATCCTTATATGACAGTTTTGCTACAAGGGACTTGGATGCTACTAGCCTTGAAGTGTTCTCTATTTGTTTTTGAGTGTTTTACATTTGGCTCTAGTTTGGAGTCTAATGTCAGTGTGTGGGAGACTTCCCATATTGTAAATTTATGAGAATATAGATACACTGGATTTTACCAAAAAAAGTGTGTGTGAGAGAGAGAGAGAGGTGTGGCTCTAGCTATGGCGATTCCAGCCAGCCCTGCTGAAGATCCCGACCTGCCCCTACTGCTACCTACGGTCCGTTCTTCCTCCTGAGCCTGCTCGCTGTTACCCGCCACCTTTCTAGAGCTCCGTTTGGTCTCTTTTCTGCTTCGTTCTAGCCTCCTGCAGCTCTCTGGTCTCTTTTCCACTTCGTTCCAGCCTCCTGCAGCTCCCCATTTGTGTGTGTCCGTTCCCTCCAGCTCTTTGTTTCTGTGCCTATGAGCAAGATGATCTGCTCCACGTTTCCAGCCTATTTGCAGTCCTTACCTCTGCTTGTTGAAAATTCGTCACTGTTTCGCCATCCTGTCGTATTCAAAATGTCATATGGAAGATGGTACATGTCAAAAACCACACAGCATATCCAGTGGGCAAAATCATACAAGCAGTCCTTGGTACAGATTAGCCATCAAAGGTCTCTTTCTGCTTCAGAGCAGAGTTCATTGTCTTGTGCTTCTTCCATAATTGATGCTAATGATGAACGCAAGCTTTCCAAATGGCAGACAAGGGCTAGAGTTAAGCCTATGCTAGATAAGGGTTGTTCCTCGAAACACCATGTGTTCACACACTCATAACCTTAGCCTTAGGACTCTAGATATGATGCCATTACATCAATTTGTCCTTCATTCCCCCCCACAAATTGATGACCTCAACCCTAGCAATAGTCCATGGGAAACTTCATGGCTTGCCTACCTCTGATGGCAACACACATGATCCACAACCTAGTACTCACTCTAGTTGCATCAGCATTAGACTCATTTGGGAATCCTCATCCCAATATGATCTCACTCTGACTTTGGTTTGTTGGTTTACAATTGGGAGATAGACAATGACTATGCTTGGGAATACCCTTAGATCCAACAAGGTAACACATAAGACTAACAATCATTTGAGAGGGACATCCCAAGGCAGAGAACCCTTGTTGACCACACACACAAAAACATTCTAACTATACCCCCCTTTGATGACATATCTTGTCCTTTTCCTCCTCCTCTTCAAAGCTACCATAATGCCAAGTTCATTGTCATTGGAGAGGTTCTTGGTGTAGCCAATCTTGTAACTCCTTTGCTCTTTGTCCTTCTCCACCCTCTTTAATGTATCTTGTCCATATTCTGCAATACAAGATCTTTGTAGTCCTTCATCTTCTTTGAGTGTCCAAGCCTTAAAAACATTTTGTGAATCACATGGACTGAAGAGGGTCTTACCACTTGTCATGCAAGGGTAGTGTCTACTCTTTTACAAGAGGTGGTCATGATTGTATGGCAAGGTATAGTCAACCAAATGCAAGTACATTTCATACATCATGAAAGATACTAAAAACATAACTAAGGCATCTTCAAAATAAGAATCATAATGGTTGTAGTTGAAACCTTTGTTCCAATCATATCCATTGGAAATCATCATGCAAGTCATGATATATTCTTCCTTCAAAAAAGCTCTTGTCATAGTCAACCCACACTAGTCAACTAGTCAACTAGTCAACAAGATAGTATGACTTGAAATCCACTTCAAAGTATCATAACCTCAATATAAAAGATGAAAAATACATTCAACTAAACTTCAAAGAGCATTTTCACAACTGAAAATACAATCTCTGAATCTCTGATCTATACTTTAACTCCTCAAGCATCACCTTAGCATTTAGTGTAGCATCAACCTTCAAAAATAGTCTAGAAATGCTTGCAAAAAACAGAGGAACTTTGGAGGGTTGCTACCTCACTCCACAAAGCATCAAGTAGAGGGCATTTGCTGTGCAATCAAAGGTACTTGGAAGTAGAAGACTCAGTGCAAGTCTCAAACCAAATGAAGCTTCACACCTCCAGGGGCAGCATCATCTTCTCAGCCTCCAAAAACATGTCTTCTTCAAAACCCAACTCGTTTTTATTTAGTTTCTCCTCATTCCCTTGACCATTTGCCCTTAAAATTCACCAATAGGTAGTCCATAGGGTGGCCTAAGTGCACCTCAGACCGTTTTTGAAATGGTGGCTCCAGCAGGCTGTATCATCAGAAGTGGCACGGGATAGGGCGAGTGTAAGCACGAGTTGTAGAGTCCATAATCCTTCAATTCCTCTCAAGTGGAAGTGTGCCTTAACTATGGGAATCTACACCTGAAAGGGCTAGAGCAATGGTTTAGAGATGAAAGAGAACAAGCACTTGGAAATTTCATGGGAAGAAGAGGAAGAAAAGCTTCAAAAACTTCATGGTGAAGAAGATAATGACATGGCACTCAAGGAGGTCTCAAGGAGAGTGAACCAAGGCTCTAATACCACATGTTGGAGTTGCAAGAAAGATTCAGCAAGTAAAGCAAAAGAGAGAGTTTATTCAAGAGAGACAGGCCCAATATATCGGCTCCAGTTACATCCAGTAGTGACATCACATGTGAGCTCAGTAGAGCATCTAGATCCACAAATCTCTCAATCAGTTCCATGATTCTCTCAATCACACACCACACACCTAGATTCACTCAATCACACCTACTGACACCTATCCAAACACACCATGTGTTCACACACTCATAACCTTAGCCCTTAGGACTCTAGATATGATCCCATTACATCAATTTGTCCTTCATGCCCTATGGTCTCTCAGATGTTTTTTAATTGGAAACATATTCTTTCACTCTTGGCATGGAATGGAAGAGACTCTTTACAGGGTAACTCTTTGCGAGCGGAGAGCATCCATTGGTCGCGGGCTTTCTCTACTCCCTTGGCTTCACAGGATCCTCAACGCTCTTATTTTCTTAATTCAAAAGGGATTGCAATTGTTGCAGATGTTATCAATGATGATGACTTTATTTTATCTTTCCCTTTGGATGCTGCAAAATATGGTTTGAGCATGCACTATCATCCAGTATGGCAGGTCATTTCTCGAATGAGTACCGCCATTAGAGTTTCGAGACACGCTTCAAGATTGGACTCCTCTTCCTTTATATTCTTCTATTCGTCCTTTGAAGATGTCTCATATCACTGTCTCTTCTCTATATAAGGTTTTGTTGTCACCACCTTGGGTGTCAGACAAAACTAATCAAATTTGGGCATTGCATCGTCCACTCAAATGGTGGAGAAAGAGATTCAAGCAGATTTGGCACTCTAAGCTTCTTTTACACCAATAGGTTTTTTTATGGCGTGTTCTGCCAGGGGTTATACCGTCAAGACAACTTTTATCTTGCAAACGCATTGCTCTTGTTCTCCGTCGTCGGTGTTTAGCTCCCCAAGAATCTGTATCTCATATATTTTGGAATTGCTCGGAGACACAAAATTTCTTGGGTATTCTTCACGACAGATTGAGATTCTCTCAGGCTGTTTTTGGAAAGCAATTTTGGTTGTTGCGATCTATCCCAAACGGCCAAATTCTGTTTTGTTCTTTACCTGAGTTCACTACAGGTCACTCTGGACTCTCTAGAAAGCTAGAATTCGTAGAGTCTTTGGTGATCCAGTATTTTATACTTTCGTCTTTTTCTGTTGTTCTTTGCAACAATCGCTCTTCAATTGTTTGCAAACTCACTGCATAGATTAGGATGTATATTTGTCCTACATGGACATCTTTGCTTGATGTATTATTTCCGCTTACCAATTTTTTCCTGGCTAGCTATATTGTATTATAAAGCAATCACAAATTTCACCCAAAAAAACAGAGTGTGTGTGTGTGTGTGTTTTTAAATCCCTAAGGTAGCCCTATTCTACTGCGAATTATCAATTATGCTTGGCTTTATGGCACTATGCCTCACTTGTAGAAACAAGGATTGTGAGTTTGATTTCCAAAAAACCATTATCTGAGCACTTGTCAAACTAGCGGCTGATTACACTCATGCCTATGGTGTATAAGTTGATTTCTAAAATGTTGTTTTTATGCATCTTTTCCTTGTACTTTGGGTTGCAACCTGCCCAATATGGGTTTGTGCCCTACAGACAGATCATGGATAACATTGCTAAATCTTACATTGGAATTGAATATGCCAAATACATAGGACAGATTTTTTTATCAAGCAAGTGAATATTAAAGTGTTTGACATTGTTTGATGGGATTTCATTGTGGATGTCATGGCATTGGACCCAAAATAGGCACAGCACATTGTCTCTTACTTGATGCCCTCTCTTCTTCTTGGACCTATTGATTGAAAGCAAAAGAGAGATGGAGAGCAAGCCACACAAAACATATGAATAGAAGAGATAAGAGAAGACTAACAAGAGGAGAAGGTTTTGTCTAAGTAACAAAACCTTATCCTATTCACTAACTGTAGTTAGGGATCCTAACTGTGGTTGAGGGAAAAAACCTCTAATGAGGGAAAAGTGCCCCTAACCCACTTATTGACTATACATTGGTCATTACCATGAATTATGGCGATAATTCCGACACCTCCCTGCAGTGCCAATGTGATGATGTACAAGAAAAGGATCAATCACCCAAAGAAGATAAGTTCAAGGCATTGCGAAATGCCTCAAACTTCTCACATGGAAGTGCTTTGGTGAAGATGTCTGCAACATTGTCATGTGTGGAGACATAGATCATACTAATCTCCCCTGCATGTACCTTCTCTCTAACATAATGATAATGAACCTCAATGTACTTCGTGGGAGCATGAAACACAAGATTCTTTGCAACTACTATAGCACTCTGACTATCAGTGAGAATTGGAGAAGGACCCTCCAATGATAGATGAAGATCAGCAAATAAGCAGCGTAGCCACACACACTCAACTGTTGCTGTGAAAGCTGCCTGTACTCAGCTTCACATGAGAAAATAGCCACAATAGATTGTTTCTTACTGAGCCAAGAAATGCAAGCATGTGACAAAAAGAAACAATTACCACTTGTGGACTGCCTAGTGTCATAATCTCCACCCCAATCTGAGTCACTATAAGCATGCACCTGCAAGTCACCCCGCTTGGGAAATATCAAGCCATAAGACTTTGTGCCTTGCAAGCAACAGAAGATGTGTTTTACAAGTCACCCCCCCATAAAATTTTGTGCCTTGCAAGCAACGGAAGATGCATTTTACAGCTTGCCTATACCTGCTCACCTGTGATATCGCAAACTGAATATCGGGCCGTGTATTGCACAAATAAATGAGGCATCCAACAATCTGACTATAGAGTGTGGCATCTATTGATTCACCTGCATCATACATAGTAAGCTTCAGCCCTGGCTCCATGGGAGCGGCTGTAGGCTTGCAATCTTGCACGTTGAACCGATCCAAGAACTTTTGCACATACTTGGATTGAGACATAATAATGCCAGGTCTCATCTTGTATAAACTGGATCCCCAAATAAAAATGTAACATGCCCAAATCTGACATGTCAAATGTAGCTTTCAATTCAGCTTTGAAATCTGCAATTTTTTCTTCATGTGACCCTATGAGAAGCATGTCATCTACATAAAGAATGATGACCAAAATATCACCCCATCCTTCTTGATGTAAAAGGTACTCTCAATTGGATTGTTATGAAGCCCCTTGCTGGTCAGAAAGACATCAATCTTGGAGTACCATGCACGTGGGGCTTGTTTCAACCCATATAAAGCTTTATTCAACTTGCAAACTTTATGTGCATTACCCGAAATTTCAAAGCCAAGAGGTTATTTGACATAAACCTATTCCAACAAGTCTCCATTAAAAAAAGTTGTTTGTATATCAGTCAAAATGTGCAGCCATAGCAATATCTGATCTGATAGTGGTCATCGTGGAAGTAGGAGCAAATGTCTCCTCATAATCAATGCCCTTCTTCTGAGCATAGCCTTTTGCAACCAGCGGTGCCTTCTACCTGTCAATGGACCCATCTAACTTCCTTTTTACTTTGAAAACCCATTTGGTACCTATGGTATTCTAAACTGGTGGCAAAGCCACAAGATTCCAGATCTGATTTTTCTCAATGGACTGCAACTCATCTTGCATGGCTTGCATCCAATGCACATTATCCTTGGCTTCTTCAAAAGTATCAGGCTCTTCCTCATCAAGAAGAGTACCTGCACAAGCTGATTCAACAGAAAGACCCCCCCCTTCGTGCCTTGCTGCACTACGTGTTCTGCTAGATAAAGGAGCATCAAGCTTTGCCTGACAGCATCTTCCACTGCCTATGGAGGAACCAAATCAACTGGTGGCTAAATCAGGGCATGTGGAACATGAGGAGCTTGCTGTAAATTCTGATTTTCAGCACGGATATCAGATGCAGAACCCAAAGCAATGGGTATTATCCCTCACAAACATCATCTGATGTATAAGAAACCTGACTGGGACAAAGGTCGAAGATTCTTTGGACTACTTCATGACAATGCATTAACTAAGACTTAAAATTCTACATTCTGAACCTGTGTAGCAAACCTTGTAACATGAGTTGAAATTCTACATTTTGAACTTGTGTAGCAGCCGTTGTAACTTGAGTTGAAATTCTACATTTTGAACCTGTGTAGCAGCCCTTGTCTTGATGAAATTCTACATTTTGAACTTGTGTAGTAGCAGCCCTTGTAACTTTGTGTACTTGGACTGTTTCATGCCCTCTTTTGACAACATACACTGAATTCCCAAGTAATAATGCAACAGTCCCAAATCTACCATCTCAAGTCAGCACATTAAATTCAGCTTGTGTATGTGCTGAATTTTCTAAAAAGATTACATCTCTGCTGACAAAAATCTTGCGTGAAGCAAGATTGTAGAGACGATAACCTTTGCTCTTTGCACCATACCCAACAAATATGCATTTCAGTGCCTTATCTCTCAACTTATGTTGAAATTCGATAGGCACATGGGCATATGCAGCACATCCAAAGACACAAAAATGTTCCAAAGCCTTAGTAGGAGCCCGATTCAAAACATAGTTGGTACACATGAGACCCTCAAGCCAAAACCTATGAGGCAACTTTTTGCTTGTGACCATGCATCTATCTATCTCCATAAGAGTTCTATTCTTCCACTCAGCTTTGCCATTTTGCTGAGGGATAAGCCTCACTATAAGCTGATGTGTGATGCCTTTCTCTTCCAAATAAGCCTCAAATTCATGAGACATATACTCCCCCCCTCTATCTGAGCATAGAATCTGAACTGTGAGGCATGTTTCCACAAAGTGTCGAAAATGCTTAAACACATCTGATTTTTTCTTTAAACCATAGACCCAAGTGTAGTTGAGTAGTCATCAATAAATGTGACATAATAGAGATAACCACCCAATGCAGGAGTCCTCATTAGACCACAAACATCACTATGAATGAGCTGTAATTTTTGAACAACTCGTACTGCACCATCCTTCTTGAAGGGAAACCTGTGCATCTTTCCAAGTATGCACCCTTCACAGGCACGAGGAGGAGGTGATTCTAACAGAGGCAAAGCATCAACCATAGAATGTTTTTGAAGTCTCGTCAAGCTGCCATAACTCATATGCCCATATCTAGCCTGCCATAACTCTACATTCTGCATAGCAACAGTGGGAGAAGAAACGGCAAGTGGATCATCCGATCTTTTCTCAAACACATCAAGCTGAAAAAAACCACGAAACAGTGTGCCAAATAGTCTCAAGGCATAATCATCTTCCCTATCTCAGACTGCACACTTACCATCTTCAAAGACAACCTGAAATCCTCTTTTATTGGCAGAGGACACTGAAAGCAAATTCTTTGTAATTCCAAGTAAATAAAGCACATCATGAATTCTGAAATTCGTGCCATCTATGGCTGTAAGTACAATCTCACCAATACCACAAACTGAATAAGAAGAATCATTTGCAGAAGACACCCTTTTTCCAACGAGTGATGGATGTAGAGATTCAAGCAAACACTTCCTAGAAGTGATATGTTTGGTGGCACCACTATCAAAGTACCAATCATTTCAATGTCTCATTGACATTGAAAGCGTATGAATCCTTAGAAGGATCATAACTGCAAGTTAGAAAAGTATAAGAGTCATCCTCAAATGTGGCTGTAATATCCGGAGCAGCCACCTAAAAATCAAAGATGCAAGTCAAAAAGGCATAGTCTTCTTCCACTAAGTTGGTTGAAGCAGCATCACCATCATGTGCATGAGGAGCTGAATCTGTGATAGCCATACTTAAATCCTTTTTCTTTTCCTTGGCGATTGTTTTCTTGCATTCTCCTATGTAATGACCCGGCTTCTTGCAATAATGACAAAAACCCTTTCTCTTGGGCTTCTCTGCATCATTCTTAGCCTTGTGAGAAGGCTTTCTAGAATCAACTTTATGCTAATGTGAAGGCTGATTTGCATGCTGCTTATATTGCCCCTTCCCTTTGGGCTTGAATTTCGAGAGCATGGCATGCTCACCAGCCCGTGAAGCCATGTTCTTCCTGGTTAGTTCTTCCTACAACAAAAGCACTATCAACTCATGAAAGGTGAGAGGGTTGCCAACCCCCCTCAAAGACAAGTTCAATGAGGTGTGAAAACCAAGATAAGACTCAAGAAGAGAATTCAAAGTGGTAGTGACCATCTCTGAATCTGGAATGATCTCATCAATATTCAACAATTGCCCTCATAAATCCTGAAGTTTAGTGAGGTGCTCAGACATAGAGTCACCTTCATCCATATGAGTATGAGTCAACTCTCTCTTCAGGTCTCTCTTCAGGAAAGAGACCCTAGCATCATTACGGGCTAAAAACATACTCTCCAAAATATCCCAAGCTACCTTTGAGGTCTTGCATGACCAAATGTGCGGAATAATAAACCCTTTGACAGAAAGGGTGATTGTTGAAGGTGCTCATGCATCATGTGAGTCCCACCCTTTCTGTTCCTCTGTGGGAGCCACACTACAACAGATACTACACCTAGCACTTGTCCTACACCCTGAGCTTGTTCTCTACCCCTTCCTCCACCTTGTTGAGGAGGAGTGGCAAGTGCAACCACATTCTCTGGCATGTCTCATCCCCATTGACATAATCCCACAAATGTTTGCCAACTAAGATATTGTGTACCATGAAACTCCATAAGGAGTAATTGGTACCATCCAACTTATCCTCCTATGTGAGGACGCAAAACACTTCATTGGGATTGTTCTGGGCCATAACTGCCAAAGAAAAGAAAATGCAGCAAATGTGACAAGAATATGCCTTCCTAGGATTTCAGATGCACAACCCAAAAGTGCCAAGAAATATGTCAACAATGACAGCTTACTGTCAAAGCCAATCGAAGGCTCAAAGTGCACCCAAAATGTCCTACAAATGCCCAAAAATTACCAAAATAACACTGCATAGATGGCAAATGTCTGCAATGTCACTCAAATTGAGTCCAAAACTGCCTGCAAAGACGCCAAACAGCTTGTACATTGCCAAATTGCATCCGAATGCCAAAACGCCAAATTCTAGCAGGAAATTGCAACCAAAAAAGGGCAAATTTGCTGAAAGCCCCAAATTTGCAATCTACCTGCAGCCCCAAATTTGCAGATTTATCTGCAAAGCCTCAAAACAAGATCTGCTCCAAATTTCTCCACAGCCAAACAATGTCTTAAATGCAAAATATTTCTGCCCAAAAAATCAGCCAAGCAGTGGCTCACAAAACTGTAGCAATGTCTTGCTAAAATGGTATCCAAAGTGTGCACACCTTTAACCAACAGTGAGCCTCAAAATGCTTAACACTTGAGCAATACCAAACAATGCAAATGTCCACCTCTGGGCACACCCATCCCCAAATGCACTCTGCAAAATCCTTGCAAATAGAACCTCTGTCCGGATAGGAATGATACTACTACAAATGTACGGAAGAGCTGATGCGGGAGCACACGGGCTGTAGGAGTGTACGAACGGGGCAAGGTGGACAATACGAGATCCGTACAATGTATGGACTGTAGGATTCCATACAATTGTACGGCTGAGTACGGGCAGGGGAGCGCGGACTCCTGCAGGTACGAGCAAGTCGACCATACAATTGTACGGTTTATGTACGGAAATGACGAGTGTACGGCGACTTCGGGGCAAGTGCGGACGGGGCAGCGTACGGAATGGTGAGCAACAGTCCACCTGTGTGTGGATGGGGTAGCAAGCCATACGGCTGTACGGCAACACTAAGGGCAGAGCATGAAATTCCGTACAGTCATACAGACTGTACGAACGGATGGTGAGGCTGAGGTGAGCTTGACAAAGAGGCTGTTCGGATTGATGGCTAGGCCTAGAGTGCATGGGCTCTAGGTCTAGGAGCAAAGGCAGGCTCTGATACCAAATAAAAGCAAAAGAGAGATGGAAAGCAAGCCACACAAAACATCTGAATAGAAGAGATAAGAGAAAACCAACAAGAGGAGAAGGTTTTGTCTAAGTGACAAAACCTTATCCTATCCACTAACCGTAGTTCGGGATCCTAATTGTGGTTAGGGGAAAAAACCTCTAATGAGGGAAACGTGCCCCTAACCCACTTATTGACTATACATTGGTCACTGCCATGAATTATGGCGATAATTCCAAGATTGATCTATCCATCAAGGATGTCCTCTCAATGCTATTGCATGTCCTCTCAATGCTATTGCTACTCATCCATTGTTGACACATATGGATGCCTTGGTCTCTGAGCAACATTTGCACGGCATTGATTTCCCTGGAGGTGTACCTTTTATATGCCACACTTCTGCAGATGACTCCTTTTTCTTCTTACGAAATTCATAGTCAAATGTTCGTCACATTTTGCAAGCACTTGGTCTGTATGGCCTTGCACCGAGGTTGACGGTGATTTTTAACAAATCTAAGCTTTTGCCTTTCCATGAGTGTCACTCGCATCACCTTTTGTGGCCTAGCTTGGTCTTTCCCTTGTCGAAAATACAAGGATCACTAAAACATATATCAATCACAACCTCCAAGAAATCATGGACTCATAACAAGAACCCCCTGTAGGATCAAATAGAACTTGTCGCCAAAGACTGACTGGATGCCTTGGAGCTTAGATGGGACCTTGAACTTTGTATTAAATGCTGCTTCTCCCTTTCTCTGCCTTGTGATTATCTTCACTATTGTAGATCAAACACTTACGCCTAATCAAGAAGCCTTCCTTATACATTGTCACCCATGCTACTGTCACAAGCCACCAATATATTCTAAGTTCTCATGCACCGAACCATACAAGATCTCCACGGAATTGCCCGCAACAATGCTTCCTTCTATGCTTTCAGCTTAATGTAGCCCTTCGAATTACACTTGGCCAAAGCAAGGAATGTATTCAAACAACTCGGCTCATGTTATGCAGCCAATCGGTTGGATCTTCTCACGGCCCTTGAGCAAAAACTGTCGACCAAGAGGCTTCACGTATTGCCTTCGAACTGTAGCTAGAAACACTAGGAGCTACAATTGTTTTGCAATCCTTGTGAGTAAAGCAGTCGCCAACATGCAGACAATATTTCATATCCCATCAAAAGGCCTGATATCCTTTGTCACAAGAAGTCTCCTCTGGCAATTCGGTTGTGGAACCGCCCCTGTGTACACTCGTGTAAAGCTTGGAACTGCAATCTCATTCTAAATCCGGCTCACAAGATTTTCTTGTTTCACCTTGGCCGAGAGATGCCGGAAGAAACCACAAACCATTATTGTTTGGCCAGACCCTAAAGTTTCCCATGATGAATATCCCTAACAACTGCTGCAGAGACACCAGCGCTCAGCCACCCTCACGTATTGAACTGCACTTGCCAGAAAAAATCCGTTCCACTAGAAGACCTGGTGTGCTGCTTCTATCATCGAGATATTAGCCACAAGTAAATCTGTTTAGATGGGCCTGGAGATTATTCCACAGTTCGTGATATATGCCACCTATACTGCTATCGCTTCAGCTCCGAATAGAGTTTCAACTCTCGTACCTATTCAGCTGCTGTTGTGGGCTTGCAGAAATCTCTGCAATCCTTTTCTCAACAGCTCTCATGTTTCATGGCATTGGTTCTGATGCACTGTAATATTGCAACTTAGACAAACTCTCTCATGTCGGATTTTTGTGGCGGCCTCTACAACCCAAGAGGACTTGATGCTCATGAATTTGAATTGGCTATTCACCACGCTGGATGGTAGGGCTCAATTGAGCAGCCTATGGGCCAACTTGGGGAGGGGCAAAGGTAGCCTATAAAAGGCACCTTCCCAAGCCCCTGAGCCCTTGTTTAGAGCTGCCTTTTGGGGGTCCTCTAGGGCTCCTACCATGGCTTCTCCTTCCCTCTTCCATAGGCCACCCTTTGGGGCCTTAAAACCTTACAAATATGCTGTGTTGGGGTGCTGCAAGATGGTGAGAGTGCAGCCAGTTGTCACTACCACCTATGTGTGGCATTGGTGCATGTGATATTCCCCTCTTCTGAACTTGTTGCTGGGTGGGTACCTCGCAACACTTTGCCCCAGTGACCCGAACTGCTCTGCTGTGGCTTGTGACTTTGGGAAATAAGAATGGACCCACGTAGCTCGTGCCTAACTCGTCCCGAGACTAGGGTTCACAAAGGAGTCACAGCATACCAAAAGGGGGATGTGACATTCCCTCCTGCTGAAATTTTGGACGATGGTCACTACTACTGAGGGACTGAGTGAATCTGCCAAGCAAATGTGATCATGATGACCACCAACTGCTGCTCAAAACCTAACTGTCCTCCCAAAAAACTAGGGAATAACAATCTGGCACTGGGATTGATCTGGTACCGCTCCGAAAGGCTAAGGGACGAATACTCTACTACGATGACACGGTGGCTCAATAAAAACTCCTGAGAACCAGTATTGCCGCAAAGAGTGGAAGTTGAACTACTCTGGCCAGTCATCCCACCACACTACTACTGCAAGCTAATCAACGGGTGGTATGACACTCTGATAGGCTCCTAGAAATATGAACTCCATGTTGTCTCGTGAACTGATGAGGATTGACTGGACTGCTGATGCGGAAGTACTAGGCTCTGGAGGCTAACGGCATGAAACTGGCCATCAACTGCTGACATGCACCATAGTTGCCAAAAACGATCGTTTCTTGGCAGGAAACGGAAACGGCAAAACGAAAACGGCCATTTTGTAAAACTTGTTTTTGACCTAGACTCCCAAAATAGCGATTTCGCCGCCTCCCGCCCATTGCACTCCTTCTGTGCATCCTTGCTACTCTCTCCACCTTCTCTAAGCTCTCTCCATCCCTCCATCCTTTGCTCTTGGACTCTTCATCCCATTTTCCTCGGACCTCCATCCTTCTCTCTCCATCCTCTTCATCCTTCTCTACATCTTCTCCATCCTGCAAGCTGCAGCTTGGCAGCCTGCTCTCCATCCCTCCATCCTTCTTCTCTCCATCCTCTCTTACCTGTAACCTCTCCATCCTTCTCTCCATCCTCCTTCACTTCTGCCTCTGATCCTCCAGGCTCCTTCCACCTCTCCATCCTCTTTTACCTCTGAGCTCTCCATCCTCCTTCCACCTCTCCATCCTTTCTCACTTGTGACCTGTCCATCCTCCTCCTCACCTCTCCATTCTCCTCAATGCTGAGAGATGCTTATTGGGTCCATGTCTCCCTCCTAATGTTGATGATTCTTCTTCAGACTGACACAGATGCCTCAGGCTCATCTGAGGAGGCAAAGGATGACGATGACAAGGAGTCCATGGATGATGCAGATGATCAGTAGTGATGTACCTTGGTCCTTGTCACTTGACTACGACTGTACAGACTACAGTGCTAGCCTACTCCTAGTCATGACACTTCAGATGCATCATGCATGCAGCCTGCAGGCTGCAGCATGATGCATCTTGATTCCTAGACTATGTTATTTCTTCAGCAAGAATCCTAGACCAGGAAGAAATGACCATTCGGAACTGGAAGATACCTACGGTGCTGGTCTGCCTCTATCTAAGGGTACCTGGAAATCTGTTTACCAAATACAGAGAGCATTCCAAGATTTCATCATTGAGGATGCTAATGCTTGAAGAGGGAAGGAATGTTACATTCCAGTTAGAACGTAGCATTACCTCAGATGGTTCGGTGACAAAAGGTCCTTGGAGAAATGTATATAAATGTAAATAATTGATTGTTTTGATGTGTTTTCAGCATCGGTCAAGGATAAAGCCATCGAGGTCTTTGACAATCGGGGTCCGAAGACAAATCAAAGGTTTTGAGGCCACATGGGCATTAGTTCAGGTTAATTCATTAACTAAGCACCCAGGGGAATGTACCTAGGGGGAAGATTAAATGTTAATGACTTAGTGAGAACTTGAAAGGACTTAATTGATTTGATGCATGGGGAGGGGGACTAGGCTTAGGAAGGGAGCTAAATATAGCAAGGGACTTTCTGGGATTTCGGACACTGCGAATGAATGTACACACGATTTTATGATTGAATCGCCCAAGCTGGGCAATTAAACATAGCAGTAGCATGAGGTTTATGCAATTGGCTGGGTGTAGAAAGTAGCTTGAACACACGTTAGTAGTTTGAGTAGAGAGAGCGAACCTGATCATAATACCCTTGGTTGATGATACATTGTATCATCGATTGGGCCTTATCTCGTCAACGCACACCACATCCTTCTTACTCACCAGCACATGCCCTGACATTTCTTTGCAGTCGGAGTGTTGAGCAAGTTCTCCCAGTCACCTCACCGGGCATCACCATTACAAGGTCTCCAGAATCTGAAAGGAACTCAGGCCTATGGTATCTTCTACTTCTAGGGAGCAGAGCATGAAGGATACACCGACTCAAATTAGGGTTGAGACATTGATTCACGACAATCTACTACAGGTTAGTGTTTCTTTCTTGGATCAGGTCTCGTTTCTTGGTCAAGCAAGAAGCAACCGACGGTGGCTCTCTCAGCAACAGAAGCAGAGTACCATGCAGCGAGAGTAGCTTCATGCGAGGCTGCTTGTTAGCAAATTTGGGAGATACTCATGATTGATCCAATGCAACAGTGAACGTTGCATCTCTATTGCACGCTTGATCAAGTGTTTCATGATCGCACAAAGCCTATTGAGGTACGCTGCCATTTCATCCAGAAGCTGATTGAGGATGACGTGGTGGAGGTTGCTCATTGTTCGACAAAGGAGAATGTAGCTGAATTTCTGACGAAGGCACTTCTCAGGAGCAGCTGGAATACCTTCTTCAGCGTCTAGGGGGGGTTGAAACAGTGTTAAGGGCAGTGCCTGCCCGTGAGTGCCATCAGGGCTGTTTGCCCTCATGGTCTCAGAAAAGACCCTGCACATGGCCGTTTATAGGCAACAGGACCAGACGGCCAGGGGTCAGCCAGTCAACCCTGGTCCACTGTCTGGTCAGCCAACAGACCCACTGGTTGGCCCGACCAGAGGCCAGATCTGGCCCTAATATGGAACCCTTTCCCTAGCCTCATTTTTGGCAGAATTTCCCCCTCGCTTCCAATGCCTCTCCAGCCTATTTTCAGTCTACAGCCACTGGTTGTTCTCCTCCTCCCCTAAGCCTCTCCCTGAGGCACGTGGAGCTGAAGACGATGCAGCAGCGGTTCCTCATGACACTGGGAACCCTATGCTGATCTTTTGTAAATGATACACTGTTTTGGTCTGCTGTAATAAATCTCAGTCCCCCTGCAATAAATCGCCGTTCTGATGTAATAATGGCAGTTCAGTTTTTTCATGTGTACTCTGATGGAGGGCCAACTCCATGACAGTCCCACATGGACTGTTGTGTCCCTAATCACCAGACCAAATCCAAGGACATTCCCTCTTCAGCCCATATGGCAGCCAGTTATGCTGCCCACATGTCAGGCTGTAGCGCTGCCCACATAGCAGCCAAGATGCTGCCAACGTGGCAGTCCATACAGCCCTCAGATTTGCCCATGTGGCTAGATCTTAGCCTTGCCATGTGGCAGCTATTGTGTTGCCCTTATGGCAGCTCCAAACCTAACCCTAATACAGGTATCACTCCCCCTTGTCCTCATTTGGGGGCTCATGCGA
Organism: Dipteris shenzhenensis; assembly: GCF_047967505.1. Lineage (NCBI taxonomy): Eukaryota > Viridiplantae > Streptophyta > Polypodiopsida > Gleicheniales > Dipteridaceae > Dipteris > Dipteris shenzhenensis. The sequence continues at coordinate 19,729,657 of NC_141607.1, forward strand.
CACGAGATGACCCTCATTGTCTAACACGCTTGAACAAAGAATCCTCAAGAAGCGTGGATGCTCAGTTGCATAGGCGCACGCGCACACACACACACACATAGAGAAAGGGGAGGGGGGGGGGGGGCGCGGGGGCAAGATGTTCCCCATGCCTTTCTTTGAATCCCTTGCATAGCTTTCTAGAAAAGGTACTTCAAGTTTAATCTGCTTCACCAAAGTCCTGCTGCTCAAGCTTTAGCAACAGAATCCTTTAAAAAAACCTTCTGCTGCCTTGTGTGTTGCACACCAAGGCACTACACTGTTCCCCAAAATATAGCTCTGTACCGTTGAACCAAAACAAGGTGAAACTACACAAGACAACAATGTACAACTGTATAGATTGCTAGGAAAAAGTTAGAATGGGAAATGGAGGGGAAAGATAGGCGAGAGTTGTAACTAAACCAGGTACGCCATGCAGCACTCTACAAGAAAATATGGGTAAATGATAAAGCAAACCAGGTACGCCATGCAGCACTCGTCATGTCCGCGAATGCTTTATGATGGCCTGAGCAAAACAGCAAATAAGGAAGAAGAGAGAGGAAGAGGGGCGGGTGGCAGGAAGGGCGGGGAGGGGGGGGGGGAGGGGAAAGAGAGAAAGAAAGAAAGTTTATTAAAGTCTACTAAAGACTAATGGGTTATGGGACTGATAGAAAACCTGATACAATGAGCAAAATGGTGGAGCCACTAAGCAAGCATCCTAACCCATGCTAGAGAAAAACTGTGTAGACATAGTCAATGCTGTCATCATGCATGTCACCATAGTCATAGTCATCTCTGGCATCATCTCCCACAATAGATGAAATCTGATCCAATACAACACAATGCAGTGCAGCGCACACATGAAATGTCAAGGTACACCAGTGTAGGCAAGAAGCCCAGAATAGATCACTGTCTGCTGTCTGGAGGAGTAGTCTGTCGTGCCCTCCTGGCAGCTACTCTATGCCTGACGAGCACCACAGTAGCCTTTGTCGGCTGCACTCCAGGTCTGAAAAGAGAGAGAGAGAGAGAGAGAGAGATGAACCGTTCACAGTCCATCAGCCCTTCAGGACAGACATGCCAGAAGGCCGGCCATCATAAGCAAGGAGCTCCAAAGGATGAGTCGGGACCTTGACAAACTCAGATGTGAGTGTGCAAAGGGGCCCCAGCCATTGAGGAAATCCAGGATATCTCCAATGTAGCCAATCAAGCATTCTAAAAAAATATCGAGCATAGCAAGCCCCCACCAAAAATTTGTAACCGTAATAGATGCCACCATGGTTTTTGATATACAACATAACTATGAAAAGCCAGCACTGTGCTCCGATTCTGCAACAGTTTTACTCAAAAACAAATGAAAGAGAGCTAGGACAGCTCAAAGTACTTGCTCAAAGCACCTTTCAAGTTGGAAAGTAATCACAGAAGTAGTAACTGAATAAAGGGCACCACACAGACACTTTCAATGGAGCATTTTATGTTTGAGCTCTTAATAGTTCACCTAAAGAGGTTGTAAACAAGGTTGCCACAATGGATCAAATTTTCACATTCATCATGTTATGCAGGCATCCATACACCCCTTGTGTGCGCAGACATTTACATCTATTTTTATTGGTGCCGGGGTGTGGGCGTGTCGGCAGAACAGAGTTTTTTTCTAGGGAAACAATCTATTCGATATTGAAAATACGGCGAATGGCTTCAGTCATTCGACCTCTATGCATAAGCGAGTGCATGTCAGGGTTTTTTCTGTGGGAGGGGGGGAGGAGGATGGGCTGTAAGTAACTATGAGACACACACGTGTAAGTAACTACATCTATCTGCATGCATACATATGCATGTATGTAATTATTAGATACATGATACCTTTACAAAATATATTAATTTATGTATATAGATGTGGATGTTGATGCATACATATACAACTACATGCATATGCATGCACACAGATACATACATGCCATTCACTCATGTATGTATCTATCTATCTATAGGGACAAGCAATCAACGTACATAGATACCTACACAATACATGAACTTACACATGCCACATGCATGCATACATCCATACATGGGGTCATACCTGCATGCCCACAAATACACCTACATGTATGCACACATGCATGCACATAGCACATATGTACACGTACAAGCATACCATACATGCATGTGCATATCTCGATCCATACATATACATACATGTGCATACGTACACATACAAGCTTTACCATGCCGTACTATACATACATGTGCATATCTCGATCCATATATACATACATGTGTATTTGTACACATTCAAGCATACCATACCATACCATAAATACAAGTGCATATCTGGATCCATACGTTGTGCATGCTATGTAGGTACACATGTATTTTACGTACATACATGCATACATATCTCGATCCATACCGTGTTCATGATATGTAGGCACACATGTATTTTACAATACATACATGCATGCTGCATGCATGATCGTGCATGCCATGTAGGTATGTATGGACATGGATTTATTCAGGATCTATGCATGCATAACGTATGTATGAGCTCGTATATAGGTACGTATGTCACTGTAAATTAGTCATTCAAGTTACAAGAATCTAGAAATCTTTTGCTTTCACAACTTTTCATTTTCATTCTCGTGCACTACCAAGAGGGCTAAAGCGTCAATGGGCATTTCTTGATTGGGAGTATTGTATCGTCTTGATGAACCATTAAAAGCTTCACTATACATATTGAGGCAAGTGGGCAATAACAGTACCGCTAAGCAGAAGTGAAAAACAGAAGACGCAGACGGAGCCCACGATCCATCTTGTAGTACAGCACCGTCGTCTCCGACGCGCTGCTCGTGCGCGATTTGAACGGACCACATATGCCTGCGTCGAGGGATATATAAAAGTCGTTGACGACCGAGCAGGTGTCGCTTCACGACTGATTTTAAAGCTGCCTGCCAAGCCTTGGAAGCTGGAACTAGAGGTAGATGTATCCCCAAAACTCCCCTGTCTGAATTGTCCTTGTGCCATCATTGAAGAAACGTCCAAAATATTGAAGCTTTCAGTTCAACTTTCGAAGAACATGGGCGATAGTAAAACACGTCTTTCGTCTACAGCTTTGGCTTTGGAGATACGCATTCCTGCATTTTAGCGAACTCCGAGACTCGTTGGCGGTTCGCATGCTTCTACAACCCGCTGATGCATTATGGATGCGGAATCAAACTTCGCCTAGTCACGAAAGCTAGTTTTACGAGTGCGGAACAATGCTCACGACGACTGGTGGAGCACCGGGCGCCTGGGCTAGCCTCGAACTGTCCGAAGGACTGTGGGAGGGCAATGACAGTTCTAGAGGTTGTCAGGAAGGGCCATAAAGGCGGGGAGGATGAGGTGGTGGATGGTCATATCAAGGGGCCAGCTGATGAGCAAGGGAGAAGGGCGGCTATGGAAATTGGAGGAGGGGTTGACAGAGAGGGAGTGATTGCATTTGCGTTCTTCACGACTGTGAAAGAGACGACAAAGCACCACGCGAGTTGCACCTCCTTTGCTCTCTTAACTGCTCTGCTTGAAAAAGGAAAGCTTCTTCACTCCATTGCGTCTCATCTCAATAGCTCTCCTTTTCACTTGTTTCTTCACTGCATTCAAGACGCCAATCTTTTCCTCTTTTCCTTTGGATCAGGATCACTTCTCACAATTTGAACTTTTGAAAGTACCCTCTTTTTACTTCGCCAACTCATTTTTGGGTTCAAGTTTTTCCCACGATTTTTGCTTGTAGACTTCACCTCAAATGGCCTCCTCAAATTTTAAATTCGGAAATATCCTCTTTAAACACCAATGTGAACTAGCCTCTTGTAGCACCATAGAAATGTTCCCCGAAAACATTTTTTAGTTACCAATACAACCACCTTCAACTTCCATTTTTTACCAATTCTTTTCAAGATTTTGGAGGTTTTTCCCCTACAATATAACTAAGATGGCCTCAAAAATTACAAATTGAAAAACCTTCTCTCCCAAATTTTCAAGGTTTTTTTCTACATTTAACAAATCATGTGACATTGAACCTTGGTTTTTGGTGAACATTGCACCATTGGAGGATCTTCTACACATTATATTAATCACTTTTAAGCCCTTCCATAAGACATAAATTGCTCTTCACATTCTTGCTAGCCCCTCTCAAGAATTCTCGATATTATCGACCTCTCTCTTGAGAAAGAATGTAGATTCTGAAGTCAACTTTCCATGAGGGGAATTCACCCACAAGTGCTAAGGATGGAAAGCTTGCGTGTCAAGTTGATCTTTATTGAGGAACACCACCCAAATATCACATGGGCAATTACTCCAATCCTAAATACAACCTCTAGGCTCTAGAATGGTCCAAGTCAAGAAGCGATTAATTCTATTCCCTTTTGGATCCTTATGTGTCAAACACATGCCTTCCTCACTATCCCCTTCACCATATAACCCTCCTCTTTCCCGTATTCTTGTCATCATACCTTATGAGGTTTAGTATTCCCCACCACCTTCTCTTCTCTTCCAACTAACACCGTACCCCCACAATGAAGGCCAACAATGATATGTTACTGTAATATATTATTACATGTAAACCTCCTTTCCTACAAAGCCACTTTCCATGAATCTAGCAGATAAGAAAGCACACTTCCTAGTCACTTGCCTCCTATATGTCACCAATGTGATCATCTTATAAAAGGTTGAAGTGATCAAACTCTTTGCATTGTGATGCATAGAATCCCCTCTTATTGTCAACATATTCAAGGTTACATTTGTATAGTAGCAAAGTATGACTATCAATTTTCTTAACAATAATTTCTATATCTACATATTGTGTGTTGAGATGGGACTTAGAAGGACCTTTGTATTGCAATCCTCTAGTTTCAAACGTTTAAGTTAGATGGACTTTCACCAAACCTGATACCCTGTGTATTGAAAAGTGGGGCACCATACAACCTGGCTTGCTCTTAGAGTAGCAATACTATTTTACACTTGGCAACCACTTATTGCGTTCAAAAGTGTTGGTGTAACTTTGTGTCCAGATTGCTATGGCTCTTGTGATGTAGATGCTACACATCCCTACTGAGAAAGTAATTGTCTCCCCTCTTTCTCCCTAACTTATGTCCTCAAACCTCCTATAATTGAAAGAGCATGCGCTATGGTTATTGTGATAACCTAGTGGCTAGTCTTGATACTTGTTGTACATATTTAATGCTCTAAAGTGACTAAAATATATCCAAAAATGTATTACTCTATTCCAATTGAATCAAATCGTAAAAGACTAAAATACATTTAACACTGTATTACTCTCTTTCGATGGAGTCGGTCTTCTCTTCAATTATTTAAAAAGCATATTTAAGTCCACAATTTGTTTATTTCTCATTCAAGTGCTTACCCATACCTTTTTTTGTGTCCTCACTCTTTCATATTTGCAAGTCCTCTAATACTAATGTTTGAATGCTTGTATTTAAACTTTATTTGTCTATCCTCTTATTTATTTTTTGTTCAAGTGCTTACCTACACCTTTTTTGTGTCCTCTCACTCTTTACTTATAAGTCCTCTCATACTAAAATTTGAATATTTGTCTATTAAATTGGATTACCTTTTTATGAGGCTATGCATCGATTCATGTCTCCACCCAAACCTCCACTCTTGCTTTGAGAGTATCAATAAGGTATGTTAGGACAAATCTTCCCCAGCCTCTAGATTTAGCTCAAAAAGTCATACCCTTTCCCTACATGAGATAGCAAGCAATGGTATTACTTTTAGACCTAGATCCAGCTACGCAAGGTAAACCTCCAATCTTGACTTCCTTAGTAACTTATCCCCCCCCTCTTAAAGTCAAATTGTTCCCTCACTTAGATCCTGCCCGTTCATTCATCCTCATTGACCTTTCTCCCTAACTCACTAATTCTTATGTCCATCCCTCAGCTCTTTTCGTTTAGGTAGGGCTAGATTGCCATAAGTTAAAATACTTAATTTGGCGAGTCATGCATCCCTAAGATCTAATGTGGTACAACCTAATCCATGGCATTGATTCTTAGGATGGAGTAGGACCCATCATCTAGAAAACCATCACAAGACTATGCTACAATTGACATTTACCCATAGAAAGGGATGCTAAGCGTGTCTAATATATGCCATCCACATCTTAAAGTTGGGAAAGAGATTGGAATTGTAGAATTTCCCCACCTTAGGCTGGGTGGAGCTTTAAGGTGTAACCTCAATGATGACACGGGGAGGGGAAGACAGGGTGGGGTGGCATCGAGCAACAACTCAGCATTGCCCCCACACAAAGCTCAACAAGGTAGGTCTCCGTTATAGCTAAATGGATGTAGCGATGGAGTTCAACAACAAGCTATGATGACTAAAGCTCTAGAGGCAGCACGCTAGATCGACAAAGGCAGCAAAGTAGGTAGACAAGGGTAGCTGAGTGCAGGAGTCCATCCAGATTCTTTGGAGAACCTATGAAGTGAGGTAAGGAAGTTTTCTTTTGATCCATTCCACCCATCACCAAACCTAAATAGTTCTCCTTGTAATCCAAACTTTTTTCCCGTGTTTGGTACGTTTTTGGTACACTGTGCTTTGTTTCTCCCTATGAATCTTCAAAGTATGTTCAATGGGCTCTTCAAACACTAATTTTCAATTTAGATATGTAAATTGAAAGGAGTAATACATGTTTGTCTTATAACAAAAGTCAAAATTGCCAAATGTACCTCTATCATGTTTGCTCTTTGCATTTTCATGCATTGCCCAAATTTGACATACCCCTATTCTTGTCTTTTTCAAAATTTTCAAGTGTGGAAAATACTCTCTCCACATCATAAAGAACATAATCTTTGAAAGAATAATCTTTGGGTCCTCTATCATTGATTTGACATTCAAGTAGTGTTTTCTTAACTAATTGTCAAATAGCACTATAAAATGTGCTATATTATTTGGCAAAGTCCTTCCTTTTTTTAATTATAAAAAAATAAACTTTTTAGGTGACAGAGATTTTTGTGGGCTTTACCAATATATTGAAATAAAAAATCTTTAATTGGAATTTGCAAAAACTTATTTTCTTAAATGCATTCATGTTTTAATATCTTCTTTGTACTTTTTTAATGATGTCAACTAAGCAAAACACCAGTCCGTAGGAAAGTCTTTTATCTTGATTTAACTACATCTTCTTTTCAAGTTCTTTAAGTTTGGAGCAACGTTTAGGAGTGACGTTGGAGCAACCAATCTTGCTGTTGCCTTGTTCAAGTTTAGGAGTGAGGTTGGAGAAACCACTCTTGCTAAGGCCTTGTTCAAGTTTAGGGTGTTTAGGATCAAGCACTCTTGTAGAAGTTGTTTTAGCACTTCTCTTAAGGAGGTTTCTAGGTCTTGAGGTAGGCACTTCATCGTTGGAAACTCTTGAGTCGAGAAATGTAGCTTTGAATCACTTCTTGGAAAGCTTGATTGAAACGCTTCATGGCTTCATGGCTTTCAAGGATTGGCTTCCTTGCTTCAATGCTTGTTGGAAGTCATTCTTGGATCAATGCTTCATGGCCTAATAGAAATGCATCAACAATTGATTAAAATTGTCCAGGCTTTCTTAGTTTGTATTCTATGCTTCAACGCTTTGTGAAATCTCTTCATAGAAATGTTTTCTATGGCTTTCATGGTTTTTCTTCAATAATTCAATGCTTCAATGCATGAACGCTTGCTAGAAATCAATTAGATAAATCTTCATGGCTTGAGATAATGGTTTGGCTCTACGCTTGATGGAATCGCTTGATGAAGATCCGTCATGTCTTGATAGAAATGTTTTATGGAAACATTCATGGCTTAATAAAATCGTTTTGGGGAAATCGTTCATGGCTTGTGAGAATCATTTTGTGGAAATATTTATTGGCCTCATAGAAATCATTTCTTTCATGGCTTCATGGCAAAATGATTCATGCCAAGTTGCTTCATACAATATTTCATGGCTTATGGCAAATCACTTCATGGAAAATCACTACCTTCATGGCTTCATGTCAATGTCTTGAGAAAAGTAGGGTTCAAGGCAAGTTTTGTGCTTCATGGTTTCTTAGAAATCTTCATGGCTTCATGGTTTCATCACTCATGTTTGATGCTCATGGCTTAAAGAACAATTGACAATTAATAGTTATGGAACTTTTTATCTTTTTTTTTTTTGCACTTCAAGGATTTCATATTAAAAATCTCGATTTGGTGCTTCATGGTTTAAAGAAACCTTCATGGGTTTTATGGTAGCATTTCTATTTATTAAGTTCCTCCCATCTCGTGGGGATCTTTGAGTTATCGTTATGAGAGAGCTCACCTCTCGTGACCTCCCTAGAAGCTGTTTACCACATGGGTTAACATGGCCATGCCGTAATTGTATGTACATTAGAAGATAGCCATAGGCAAGCAAGGATATAAAGCAAGTCACAGTATATCAGCATAGCCCAAGTACTATTCCACAACCTCTAAATTTGAGAAGTAACCTCAAAGCATATTATCCCCCAATGGGAACCAATGCGGTTATGAACGTTAGCTTACCAATGACAAGAGGAGCTCCACTTTATACCTTAGCTCCTAGCCGAACGTGTGTACTAAACCAAATGGTAGGAGGGGCTAGACCCTCCAACACTTCATATACAAAATTCCCAAACTTCCATCAACCTCCATACATGCAATACATTCAACCACCACCTCCAATGCCAGTCCCCACACCTTCAATCTCTCAAATAATATTAATTGATGATGCCATGAAGACAATGGTTCCATGCCTTAGGACCAGAGGAAAAGATCAACTTGGATGACATTGTGCAATACCTTCATAGTAGGGTTTGCCCCAAGTGGACACAAGTGGAGTTCCATAAACCAGTTGTATCAAGTACAACAGAAGGAGGCTAAGTCACGTAGGGATAGAGGGGTTTGAAAAAGGGTTGGGTTAGGGGGTGGGTTGGGGGTTTGGGATAGGGTTGGGTTAGGGGGTGAGTGTTGGCTATGTTAGTGAGTGGTTAGGGGGTATGCTAGGATAGGGTGAGTTTATTGGGGGGAAATGTAAAATTTGTAAGAGTAATAAAATATAAAGACAAAGGGGAGGGAGGCGGGGGCTTATAAGTATCGGTATCTGAGAGAGAGAGAGAGAGAGAGAGAGAGAGAGAGTTTATATTAAAAAGTCTCATCAATAATTGAGCCATACAATCAATTCCATCAATTGGATAAAAAGGAAAAAGAGGAAAAAGTATAAGGAGAGAATATTTAAGGCATCTAAGTTGAAAAATTCAACAACCAAAGTTTGCAAAGCTTTTCACCAAAATTAAGAATTTTTAATATATTGAGTTTGACAAACACAATATTGAAAAAAGATGTTGAATCCTCAGGCAGTCTAGGTTGCGAGGTCAGGGTCCACTCACCTACCACCATCCAAAGAAACTAAGTGTTAGAACATCATAGTTATGTTTAGGTAGACAAGTAATGCCAATTTTCCTCGGCTTGTTATCATTTTACCTAGGAATATCGACAACCATATGGATTCTTAGATAATTTTAAACAAATAGTTTAAGTCACAAGTGAAGTTTAAGTCACAAGTGGACTAAGGAGCGAATGAGTACATGGGTTGAGAAGGGAATAGTGGAGGTATGAGAGGGTTAGTGTGCTTGATGTGTGGGGCGATGAAAAAGAGAGTGTAAATAGGAGATTTCACGAGGGGTACATAAAAGTATAATTCATAGTTTGGGAAGTATACATGTGTGTGTGTAAATATCAATGGCACTTTGCAATACTTGATACCCTGCATCTTAGTGCACATTCCTATGAGTTACTTGCTTCCCACTAAATGCATCTCATGTAGAGCTACCATTCTCCTCACTCAAGCTAGAGTCAAGATTCTTTGGCTTTCTCTCTTCCATTTCAACATATTTACTAATCAAAATTTGTGGTGTGTGTACATACATGCGTGTGTGTGTGTGTGTGTGTGACCCACCCCCAACCAAGAAGGTAAGACCACATGGTGGGGAGTAAGCCCACCATGTGGAACTTTTTCCCCACCCACTAATAATAAGTGAATAATTGTGGGTCTATATGATAAGTGTCAAAATGAAAAAATCATGCCAATAGTAGATGCGTAAATGACTCCCGCAAAACAGATATAAAGATTAGTAAAAAATAAGGTGGATGAAAAAATCACTAGGGATTATTCATGTTAAAGAATTATTTAATGGATGTGAATTAATTGTGTGGCACTAACCCGACCAAATGCTAGTGGGATATCAAAGTGTATGTTTACATTAAAAATTCTTATCAACAATTGAGCCATACAATTAATTCCCTCAATTGGATAAAAAGTTAAAAAAGGGGAACATATAAGGAAAAAATGTTTAAGACATTTAAGTTGAAAAATGCAACAACCAAAGTTTGCAAAAAATTTTACCAAAATTAAGAATTTTTAATAATATTGAGTTTGACAAACACAATATTGAAAAAAGATGTCGAATCCTAAGGCAGTCCAGGTTTTGAGGTTAGGGTCCATTTACCTGCCACCATCCAAACAAACTAGGGTTAGAACATCATAGTTATGTTTGGGTAGCAAGTAATGCACGTTTTCCCTGGCTTGTTATCGCTTTACCTAGGAATATAGACAATGATATGGATTCTTAGATAAAAATTTTAAAAAAAGTTTAAGTCACAACTGGACTAAGGAGCAAATGAGTCCATGGGTTGAGAAGGAAATAGTGGAGGTATGGGAGGATTAGTGTGCTTGGTGTGTGGGGTGATTGAAAAGAGAGTGTAAAGGGGAGATTTCACAGGGGGTACATAAAAGAATAATTCATAGTTGGGGAAGTATACATGTGTGTGTGTGTGTGTGTGTATGAAAGACCAATGGAATTGAAAGGCAATTGCGTACTCATAAGGCACCTAACAAAGATCTAGATGAGGGTGAGGTTACACATCTTTTTTATTTTCCAACCAAAAAAGAAAACTCCGAGGGGTGGGTCAGCACCAAAAGGACCCATACAAAAAATTGGCCAAAATATAAGGGCTAACTGCCTGAGGCCCACGCATGTATGTGAAGAACTATTGTCCAGATATGAGAACTTGACTGACACATCCAAGTTGGGGATCCAACAATATCATTCTTTTGCCCGAGCAACAAGTCCATATCTCTCAAGGAGGAGGACATAGCAGTAACAATCTAGGTAAGCGACACCTCCGCCCTCCCATAGCTAGAGAAGACTATTTGGTTTTTGAAGAACCACACAACAAGGACCACAATAGCATCTACATATGAGTAGCCACAGTAGAGGGGAATCCAATTTGATCTCTTCACCCAGGAGTACCGCCTTCCATCCCGACTTAACAAAAAACCTAGCCATTAGGCCAGGATGTCGGATGGTAGATCCTAGTCTAGAACACACATTGTATGTGATCAGACAGGTCCAAAATAAGTGCTTGATCTCCTCCACAGTGAGGCCGTAGAGGGCACAGCAGGTAAACACTAACCCACTTCAAGAGTCTACCTCTAACTGGTAAAGAAAGGTGTAAAATCTTCCACATGAGAAATGCGGCCATGCCACATATCCTTGATCGAGAATCTAACCACCATTTGTCATGTCTTCTTAATCCCCACTTGGCATTGAGACTAGCCGCTACCTTCAAGCCATCCATACAGCACTGGTAGACCACCCTAGACTTGATTTTCCTCAAATAGGTTCTGTTTAGTACCCACTGATTAATCACCCACCAAGAGCTAGACATTAGGATATTGGTGGGCCAGTGCTCAGGGATCTTGTCAAACACAATAGAAATGCAACGCACCTCCAGAGCATTCAAGTTGGACTTTCATCAGCCGCCAACCCAATCTACATTATTGGGGTTCCAAAGGTCTCGCCATCTTCTAATACCCTTCCTGTGGAGACCTCTTGCACGAGGGAGATCCAGATAAGCTAAAGGCCATTATTAACCTGCACCCCAAGGCCCCACCAAATAGCTTCACCCACAATACCATCCCCATGAAGCCCACTCCTCCCTAGAGGCCACCCCATGTACCAACTCCATTCCTTTTCGCTAGCTTTAGGAAACAATGCACCAACAGATGCCAGGGAGCTTGACTTTCAAAAAGTTGGGGGAGCCAAATAAGGGACTGCTTCTTTACGCCAATACCAGCCAAGCAATGGTGCTCGCTAAATTTCCAAACATTAGCTACATATGTCGTGGTGGCAAATAGGATGTGCTGTAGGATAAGGATCCGGGCATTCCAAACCAAAGGCAACCCATTCCAAACCAGCAATTTTTGCTTGATTCTTTCCTTAAACCACAAGAAGCTTTGCTGAGTCGAGAGACCCAACCCAACCCCAGGGGAGCACCTAAATACCAAACAACCTATCCTTTCATGATCCACTACAAACCATAATCCTTGATCCATAGGGAAAAAAATCCTAGAGCCCGTCCTAATAGTAAAGGTCTTAGACCAACTGCACACCGAACCAGAGGCATCACAAAACAACTCCATTATCCAAACAGATGGGACACACTCGCCTGATCCAATTGGGAAATTGCCAGGATATCATCTGCAAACATTTGAATCCTCAGCTGGTCCCCATCATGGAGTTTTAAGCCTTTGAACAAACCCTCTTGCACACCTTTCTTGGACCAATGGAGGAATCGTAGCTAAGGCAAACAAAACTGGGGCTAAGGGACAGCCTTGCCTTACTAATATTTTGAAATCAAACCTGCCTATCACTCTGCCATTCAAGCATAGGATAGCAGAAGCATTACCAAACAAAGTAGAAACCAAACAACAAAATCCATGACCAAACCCAAGCTTGTGCAACACAGCGATAATATGGTCCTAGCAAATTCTATCATATGCCTTATCTAGATTAATACCTAAGAAGACACAATCTTGTCCATCGCCTGGGCAAAACCCATGGCAACAAAGATATTGAGGATATTCTCAAAAATATCCCTTGACTTAATAAACCCGGTCGCTCACGATCCACCACATCCTAAAAGATATCCCTGATACTCATTAGAGCCTTGGCCACAATTTTGTATTAAGGTATTCAACATAGTAATTGGATGCCAGTCAAACACCACCAACCTTGCTTGTCATTTAGGAAATTGTTTCACTAGGCTGGCATTCACCTCCTCCATGAGAGAGCCCCTCCTAACAGAATCATTTCCCATGTTCACCGGGTCCTCCTTGATCAATTCCCAAAAGGCCACAAAGAATTTAGAGGTGAGTCCATCCGGCCGAGGGAGCTTCTCTTTGTCCATCATAGAGATGGCCTGCCACAGTTCCTTAGATGAGAAGGGTTAATCTAGGACACCATGTTGTTCCTCAATAACTCTGCAATCCACATCAACGAGCCTTCCATGCCTGTCTAGCACCTTGTCTATGACTCTTAGATCTACTTTTGCTTCACCGATTGGAAGAAGAGCTTGGATGGACAATCACCAAAAAGTTGCCTGCTCTTAATTCTAGGAGCCTCAGCAGCCTCTAATTCTAAGCTTCAGCCTCTACTTCCATCCTAGACAAAAGGGTAGATAAAATCGTGTCTTTGGGCGACTCCTTTAGTGCAACCAGGAGAGCTTTCCTCCTAAGGGTCAATCTTCCCTCAAGGTCCCTTAGATTGCCCTTTTCAATTTTGGCCCAGGCCTTGATTTTAACCACAATGGATTTAATAGATAGGTGCTGTCTTTTGCATGGATGAACCACTCCAGGAGATGCCTCATTCCAATCCTGTAGGTATCCAATTCATATAAAGCTCGGTAAGGAGTCCAACCTGCTATCAAGCTTGAAGGGAATGTTGAAGGAGAGCCCCACTGAGCAGGGAAGGATAAAGGACCATTCCACCAGCACGTGATCAGACAAACAAGTCAAAGTCACAAAGGAACCCCCAAATGGGGTCCTCATCCACCACCCTTCATTAAACATATAAAATATATCCAATCTCCCAGCCCTGAAATTCCCTCCCGCATGTCTGTTGTTCCAAGAGAAACCCCTAAACAAGCCTCAAACAACACAATCCACTAAACCCAAAGATAGGGATAGATCATCTCAAGCATCCATTTCAGCTCCCATAAGCATCCTTTTACCATGAGATCTATCGTCTAGTTTCTCACTCATTTTCCAATCCCCCCCCAAGCACCCACTCTTGCTCATCATAGAGGAGCTTTAAGTCTTTCTAGTAAGCCACACCTTCACTGATACCATTTGGAGTATACACACTACCACAACATGGTTGAAACCGCTGATGTTGACTTTGACCCTAAGGAACTAGCCATCTTTTCCCCTAAATAGTACTCGGGCCTTCTATGAGGTATGGACTAGTAACGCTGAGCCCCCCGTTGCCCCTACTGGGACAATTAACAAAGGTGAAAACCCACACTTATTGCAGGTAAACCAAAATGGATCCCCCTCCTTGCATTTCACCTCCTGTGGCAACAAACATCTGCATTTCAATCGAAGAATCACCTTGAGATAGCCTTTCTGCTTTCTTTTATCACATCATGCACACAAATTCCATGACAACAGCCTCACTTTTCGACCACCCATCTTACTGATGATGTTTCTCCCGTTTATCTTCTCTCCCTCTTCTCCTCCCTCTCCCTCTCCCTCTCCCTCTCCCTCTCCTCCTCCCTTCATTCTCCCTCTCCCTCCTCTTCTCCCCCTTCCCCATTTCTTCTCCCCTTTCCTCTTCTTCATTTGCTACATTGCAATCTTGGGTATGAGCCTAGGGCTCATTTCTGGGGATGGATCACCTAAGAGATATGGCTAGGGGGTAGTTCTTGTGGTATGGGACACAAGATGTATCCCTCTTACTGACATGGAGAAGGGGTGGCATTGGGAGTAGGAGGGGGGAGAGGAGAGGAGAGGAGTGTGTGTACACCTGCACGGTGTACAAACAAGAACAATGATGACACCTATGGGTACACAATCACACTTGGGAGTATTTACCACTATTAAATGGTAGCTGTTGACAAAATGGAACAGGTTGAATGCAAGCGCCCCCTTATGCCCCCCAATGTGACAATCATTACGTCAGTCAAAAAACCTAATGAGAGCACCCCCCAACCTCTGGTAGCCCATGGCCAAAGGTTGGAGGGCCCCAACCAACCCCTACATAACTTCCCCTTCCCCTCCATTTGCTCCCCCCCCCTCCTCCAATCCCTATATAACCCCCTATATAATCTGCACCCCCCTCAAAATCTATTCTTCGTTTGAGGCTTGGCATGATAGGAAACCTACGGTTGACTATCTTAGAAATTTTGGATGCGTTGCATATGCATGTGCCCTCCCACATGAGAGGCAAGTTGGATGACAAGGTTGCTAAGTGCATATTTGTGGACTACATTGGTGGTATAGCAATAGCAAAGGTTATCGCCTTTATAATTTGGAACATAGACTAAGCGCATGGTTGTTGGTTATTCTAGGCACTTGATTGTACATTGTTCTTTGGTTCTAAAGCAATAATACATACGAGGAACTCATTTCCAGGTTAGTTTGACTAGATCTTCCAATTCCCCACTTGGAACTTGAAATGCCACAAAACTCAAAATTTTAACTTTTGTGTCCACACAATAAGGTGGCCCTCCCCCTCGCTCCCTTGAGCCATTGGGGGCTGGCTGCACTAGCTATTTAACTACCCCCCCCCAAAAAAATCTACCCTATAAGCCAACTTGTCGTGTAAACAATAGACCCCACCATCAACAAAGACAACAACCAAGACAAAAAGTACACTTTTGTTGCCCACAACATTACACGAAGCTCAAGGTTATTACCTCAAGTACACTGCTATCTTGATACTACCTAAGGTGCATTCCAAACAAGCAACTCCATCCTCTTCGTACATCAGACACAATGTCATCAATAAGGTGCAAAGGCAAGAGTGGAGACCAAAGCCTATACAACAATTATTATCAACAAAAGAGGGGCAAGAAACATCAGTAAGTCCACCATAGACATGACATCACAGCACCCTAAGGACCAGGAGATGGAGAATAACTTGGATGTGAGAAATCCACCTCCACCATCAATATCAGCCCTTGAGAGTGAGGATGGTGGCAAGGAATTTCCTACCACACATTTATGTGTAAGGGTAATCCTAGGGGAACACAATCCTAAGTGAACTTGTCCAACCCTTAGTAGTACAATGACATGCTGATTACAAGTGTAAGGAAGGGAGGAGATAAGAGTGAGTGGAAGGAGTAGGGTGGTGGGAGTGGTGAGGAGAGAGGTAGAATGTCTTCTCATATGTGGTCACTTTTTCAAAGCAAGGGGGACGAGGGGGTAATATAAGGGGGAAGGTGGCGGTGGAAGGAAATTCAAGGAGTTACATGGAGTAAGTAGGATAAGGAGGGGCCTAGTGGGAGATAAGGGATAAGGGAGGAGGGGTACGTAGGGATATAAGTGAGAGTGAGGTGGGATAAGGGAGGGAGAGAGAACCAAGGGGGATAAGATTTGAGCCATGTGGATTTGTCACTAGTGATATAAAAGAGCTGCAACCAGTTATACCACATGTTGAGCCATGGAGATTTGTCATCTAGAGATAAATAAGAGCCACAACCAATTGGATCTTCCTCATTTTCAATCATATGTAAGTCTCCTACAATTTAAAGTTTTAGGCCATCACACAACCTTTCAACAACATCAAATTTATTAACTACATAGCCTGAATCATTATAATACCTAGAGATGGAGCTCATTTTTCTCAGAATTCACCATTGGTTGTTGAGCTATCTTTTCCGAGCTCTTGAGCAGCCCGTTGTTTCCAAGGTCTTCCCCTGGCTGTAGTGGGATTTTCTCAAGAGATAACTTGCATTTCTCGTGTGCCTTTCTCTCTCCTTTCGCTTCTTCTCAGTGCGTGTGTGGGAGGTGTGCTATCTTTCTATCTCTCTCGTTCATTTTTGTTGCACTTCTCACATGGTATTAGAGCCATGATTGGCTTGAGACTCGAAGAGTAGAGGGAGTGTTGAGCCAACACACAGAGAGAAGGATTAGGGTGATTTCGGAGGTGTCTTTGAGGAGGAGAGTGTGCGAGGAGTGGACTGATTGGGTGACCAACGAATGGTGACATTGAATGGTGTTTTCATATCAAAGAGGAGGCATTTTCAAGGGACGAAAATTGAGGTGTGAAGAAACATTGGGTTGGTAGCCCCTTCATCCTTGTCTTCAACCTTCTCATTTCTTCAACCCTCAGTTCCTTCCATCCCATCCACCTTCTCTTTCAGTTCATCGTTCTCTTCACTCCGACATGGCGACTTTGTCCAAGATGGTAGAGAACAAGAATAGAATTCTAGAGTTGCCCACATCCCAATTGACTGATAGTTGGATGGGCTCAATTACGACATTTTAGTGTGTGATGATGGAATCTGTGTTATAGTTGTATGACATTGTAGATTTCATCTTGATAGGTGTTGCCTGACCATATCCCTTGACAAAGGACCTTGGCATCCTGGCTCGGAAGGAGGTCGAGACTCTATCCCAACTATGGGACCCTGTTAATGCCAAGGTAAGATCATTTATATTTCTTAACTATACTCCTCAAGTGATTAGTGAAGTAAGCACATGACAATGGCCAAAATTATATGGGAGCATTTGGCGTCCATGTATAACTGAACCTCTGAAGAGGGTCTCATTAGAGGTCCAGATGAGGTTGTTGGATCCCAAGAAGTCTTCATCCATGCGGGACCACATCAACAAGTTACAGAAACTTGAGCAGGAGATCCTCCAAGCAGGGTGCAACATTAGTCTTAATAGCATAAGATGCCAAGGGTCTCCAACCGAACCTTCATGATTCGTGTACTTCACTTGCTATTGGTAGGCTAGTTTACCCTGGTCTCTTGGCAACAAATTTTTACAAACCTCTCGCAAGGTGCTTATGGCCTTCAAATTTTGTGATTGGGCATGCATTCAATATTGTGGATGTAAGGCAAATGCTGCTCCATGTAAAGGGGTATTCATTTGCTTCCACCTTTTCTCAACCAATTGTATAACGACATGCTTCTCCCTTGGTGCAAAGAGCATGGATTATTTAACTTGTTGTATTGCTTCTGACATTTTCCAATATGCTTTACCCAAAACAAAGGCATCTTGATCAACCATCTGTAGCACAAGCATAAATGGCTCCACACCTTCTTTAATTCTTTCGACATTTCTCCAAAATGAACTAGATTGTACAAAGTGTGCACATTTATTACCGATGGTTGTATACTCTTACTTTTTTCAAGCCAATTCTCATAGCATCTATCAACAACATTGTCTCAAGCAAAGCTTGATGAACATCCAACAACCTCTCAAGAACAAAAAAAGATATAGAAAATGTGGTTTAACAAAACTATCACAATTGCTTCACTGAGTGTTCCCTAAATGCAACATGCAAATACTGGTGGCTCTTGATAGAATTAACAAGAGTATTGGCCTCTTGCAGCACTGGTTGACCAAATGATGGCAAATGTCAATATCTTTCAACAACAAGTTGAGAGTGTGAGCACCACATGGCACTCATGTTATAGAGGGATATTTGGCCATAATCGTCTCACCTTGTATAGTCTCAATGGTGACTCACGTCTCATGGGGATCTTGAAGGAATGATGATGGAGCCTCCACTCAAAGCTACTCCTTGTGAGAGTAATGCAAAGCACGAGCTATCCGCATGTGTCACTCAAGCAGCTCCCAGATTGTTGCAATGTGTTTCCATGAGAGAAAGAGGGAAGGGGGAGAAGGGAGAGGAGAGGGAGAAGGGGAGAAGAGAGGGGAGAGGGAGGAAGAAGGAGGAAGGAAGGAGAGAATGAAGGGGGATGGAGTGGCAAACATAAAGGCACTACAAGGGAAACAAGAGAACACCCAAAGACACTCTGGGAAGAGAAGAGGGAGTTTGTATTCCAAACTTTTGCATACAACAATGAAGACCAAAGTCAACCATTTGGCCTTTTATACAAGTCACCTTTTGAAGGGAGGACCAACCCTTTTCCTTTTTGAACTCTCCCTTTGTTTACATTCATAAGGCTCTTGGGCCCATAGGGTGCCAAGGCATCTTTACTATCCTTTCCATCTCTCCTCTGTTGTTCCACTCTTGTGTGTCAGAAATAGCACTTGTGTTAACCATATAAGGGCCCAAATAGTGCTTGTGTTAGCCTCGTGCCTCCGAGTCCTAAGCCATGTGAGGCTCAAAACTTGGAGTGGTGAGGCCAATCTTGAGCTATTTGTGACTCAAAACGCGTGAGGCCTTGAACCCCGCTTGGGTTATTTGTGGCTCAAACCCTGTGGAGCCTGCATTGTACTCCCTCCATGGCTGCAACCATTGAAGTAAGTTGTGAAGCCTAATCACCTCTAATCACTCATTACCCTACATTCTATGACTGTACTTTGTGGATGTTAACATGCCCCACTTCCTGTTGTTGCTGAGCCGCCCTCAGATCAACCATGTTGGAGGAGGTGAGAGGACCGTCTGGAGGATTGCATAGCGGTCCAATTGGCAGGGAGTGAACTGAGTCAGATACGAGCAAAACTTCCAAAAATGGGTGTACATATCCTTGTATGTGTGGATGTGATGGCCATGGAGATTGTGGACTCGTAGGTAGAGGAGGAGGTCTTGAAACTGAGTGGGCCAATGCCAGGGTTGAAGAAAATTTGATTGTTGAGATTGTGGAGCTTGTTATCAATCGGACGACTATGGGTGGGGAGATCATGAAGGAGTAAGCGAATAAGGCGGTTGAAGTGGACTATTGCAATGATGGTGGGATCGGGGATGGAGCCATAGGTGTCATTGAAGGACCGGAGGCAGAAGAAAAATCCCTCCTACGTCATCTCTTTTGGAAAATTGTACTTTGGAAAAATGTACAAAATGTTGGGGCTCTTTTGCTGGAGCTCGTGGGACTCGGCCCAAGTCCATCGATGTTCCATGGGCATGGGGTGGATGCGTCAGTCGACATGGGCACTACGGTAGTAGCAACAAAATTGCTCCTTTTTTAAGAAGGGGATTTGCCAACGAGGCTAGAGACCCGGCGTCGGCATCAGTGAGGGGGATTGAAGCATAGGGGAGAGGTGGTAACCTCCTCGTGTGCGCTTCAGATGTGTGCGCTAGCAGTCGTTGAAGGAGTGGCTGATGAACTATGTAAGGGGGTGCACCTCCAAGATTTTGTAGAGGTGGAGGCGTGAGCCTTTGAGCTGCTTCTTCCAGTGGTGCATGAGTGTACTGTTCTTTGATAGTTCGTGGAACGAGGTGGAGGCGTGAGCCTTTGAGCTGCTTCTTCCAGTGGTGCATGAGTGTACTGTTCTTTGTAGGTCGGGTCTCCACTATACATCTTCCTAAGGGAAGGAGGGGGAGCTGTGGAGGAACCTCATCATCTTCCATGGGCATTGGTTCCTTGTCCATTGTCCCTGTGGGCATCGTGTCAATGGGCATATGTACTGCTGACTTGAGCAAGGATTGAGGGCTTCAGGAGGTCGACTGGGGTGGTAGATGAAATGGATGAGGAGGTCCCATGCTATGTGGTGCTAGTGTCAGAGGCATTAGAAGAGCATTTGAGATGATTTGTGTGAAGAAGGGGGGTGGGACGGGTTGGGTGGCTTGTTGGGTGGGTTGGGCAGGATCAACGGGAGGCGACTGTGGGAGCTTGGTAGGTGGGGCAGAAGAATTAAATATGGTCATGGCTTCTTGGCCCTCCTCCTCAGCAACTTCCTCAGGGTATGCTACATGGATTGTATCAAAATTGCTAACCAAGGACTCAAGGGAGTCTTGGAGAGCTTGTAACAACTGATTGTAGAGTATTATTTTGCTGAGGGGATGGTAGGTGGTGGAGCCGTAAGCCACGAGATGCCCTTGCATTTGTATTGCAGAGGCTTGGTCATAGCTTTGCATCCAATTGATGTCAAATTGAAGACTGTTGGGAGTGTAGCCCCATGGGCTGAATTCCTTGGGCTTGGCTAATTGCATCACTTCATTGTCCTAAGGATAATTTGTGGACTCTATGATGACCCGACACCATACCTAGAAGTTAAGCAAAATTGGGTGGGTGGCAAGGGTGTGGAGGTCAAAGGGATGAAGGAGAGAGAGACTAAATGGATGAAGGTCTAGCAAGAAATAAGACATGGCGAGAATGGGGTAGCAATGATCGGGATTACATGGTGAAGGATGGTTTGGAGGGCCTTAGGAGGGAGTGGAGCAGTGAGTTCGAGGTGGAAGATGAGATTCTATGTGCGGGGGGCATCAAAGTGCATTTGGAGGGTTTGGGGGATAGTGCGTGGGGCGAGTGTGTGTGTGGCTAATTGTGCGAAGACCTCCCTATACATCTAAAATTCTTGCTACTTGTGGTCTTCCAACCTAGAATCCTCTGGGTAGCCGTGGGTACGCAACCGCTCGTTCTATTCCTACATTGACATAGTTAGTGCTTTTTCTTGTGCCAAGAGATCCTAGAGGTTTGGATTTGGCGGTAATAGCCCTCTTGAGTCCTTTCTTGCCGTGCCTCTGCTTGTGCTTGTTGTTTGTTTGTAGTTCAGAAGTGGGACTCTACCTTATCGACTTGGTCCATGAGTGTTTGGACCAGGGATTCACTGGCAATGGCAAGCTCATCCTTGAGCTTGGTGATTGAGAGTTCGAGCTCCTATGCCTTGATGCGGTACTCCTTTGCTCGATTAAGGGATGCTTGGAGTAGAGTTGAGGAGAGTTGAGAGTCCTATTCCTGCCATCTCTGTAGAATTGTTTGTGCCAATCGTGGGAGCTGGGCCATTGCCTCGAATAATTTTTGCTCCATTTGATCGACATGGGAGAGCTGCTCAACCGTGTACCCACTTGGTGCTTGATAATGGGCGCCTAATAATGGGGTGCACTGTAGAACTGTAGGGCTTCTATGAGGCTTACCCATGGAGAGAAGGAGGAGCCAGTGATGGAGGCGGTCTCCTATGGGTGGGCAGTGGTGGTTGAAGCTGAGACCTGGGGCGTAGAGGGGGTCACTTGAATAGCTTAAGCACATAGGTGGAGGCCAATGCTGACCATCTCGTTGTGTCTCGGGAAATCATTGACCATGATGGGCTCCTATTGTAGACCCTTGCCCTTGGCATGGGGATCTGAGTGCTAGAGGTGGTATTGTCAGCATAAGAACGCTTGTAATTAGTGATCCTGATATTGGGTGAGCAGCTGATCATGGTCAGGTTGAGTGGGGTAGCTAACTAGAGTGGCATCGGGCTCTATTCGTGCTTACTTCAGGGTGACCTCTGCCTCCTCTTGATTTGCTAGTACAGGTCTCGTGGTGGTTTTGTCGACCAACCCATAGCCAATTGGCAGTTGCCGCTACAGCATGTGATAGAGAATGGGCATGTACAGCATGGGGTTACCGATGGCATCTCCATGTGTCTTGAGGTCTTCCTGCATTTGATTACAAAAGTAATTTGCCCAATTAGTGATGTGGGGCGGTGCCAGTCTTTCCAAGATGTGGCACAATCGATTGGTGGTGATCGGTGTGCTTGTTGACTTGGGTCAACCATTGTAGGGCCGTGCTGGGTTTTCCATGTCTGGCTTGATGATTTCTTAGAGAGTCAAGTATCCTATTTATAGGTTAACTTATAGTGGTTATGCTACTCGGTATTATTGCATATATGACAAAAGTTATGGGACATACTGAGCTAACTATCTTTGGTGAGGCTGTGCAACATGGTCATTGGTGGAATGCCATGGATGAGGAGATGGATGCCCTTGCTACTAATCAGACTTGGGATTTGGTGGAGTTGCCTGAAGGCAAGAATCCTATTGGTTGCAAATGGGTCTACAAAGTAAAATGCAAGTCTGATGGATCAGTGGAAAGGTATAAGCGAACTATGAGAACTATCATAGCATTGGCTGCTACAAATGGCTGGAAATTGCAGCAAATGGATGTCAAGAATGCTTTCCTAAATGGTGACTTGTTGGAGGAAGTCTATATGGTTCAGCCCGAGGGTTATGTGCACCTTGACTATCCCAACTATGTTTGCAGGTTAAAGAAAGCTCTCTATGGGCTGAAGCAAGCACCTAGAGCATGGAATGAAAGGATCAATAGATACCTACAGGAGCTTGGTTTTGCAGTTGGGAAGGCTGATCATTCACTGTTCACAAAGAAGGCAATTGCTAGATATGTTGTGATTGTGATTTATGTTGATGATCTGATTTTGACTGGTAGTGGTGATGATGGCATTGCTGAAATTAAGAGCAAGCTGAAAATGGAGTTTGATATGAAGGATCTAGAGGACTTGAAGTTCTTTCTTGGCATAAGGTGTTGAGAACACCTGATGGCATTTGGCTTATGCAGAGGCAGTATGCCTTGAATATGCTAGAGAGGTTTGGCATGAAAGATTGCAAATCAATGGATATTTTCTTGGATCAAAACTTGAAGATGATGGCTGATTTTGGAGCTGAGATTGATGACATTACCATGATGGTTGGAAGCTTGATTTATCTGACTATTACCAAGCCTGATTTAATATATGCTATGGGACTCATTAGTAAGTTTATGCAGAAGCCACAAAAGCCTCACTTGGATGTAGTGAGAAGGATTATGCGTTATGTTAAGGCAACATATCAGTATGGACTCTTTTATGAGTATGGAAAGGATATAGAACTGGTTGGATACACAGATGCAGATTGGGCAGGATGTGCCTATGACAGGAGATCCACCAGTGGTTATGCATTTAGCCTTGGTAGTGCAGTGGTGAGTTGGAGTAGTAAAAAGCAACCCACAGTGGCATTGTCTAGTACAAAAGCAAAGTACAGAGGTGTAGCATTGGCTGCATGTGAGATTGCTTGGCTTCAGAAGCTTTTGCAGGATTTGGGACTACATGTGGAAAAACCAGTCAAACTTTATTGTGATAACATGAGTAGTGTGCACTTGGCAAGTAATCCGGTTTATCATGCTAGAACTAAGCATATTGAGGTACACTACCATTTCATCAAAGAGATGGTGTTATCAAAGAAGATTGATCTCATACATGTGAAGACTGAAGATTAGGTTGCAGATATCTTTACCAAGTCATTGGGCAGAGATAAGTTTACATACTTTAGAGAGCTACTTGGTGTTATGCTCCCTACTTGAGCTTGAGGGGGAGTGTTGGGAATCAAGCTCTCGGTTATTGTTCATGTTGTGTGAGTAGGTTAATAAGGTGAGTCACACTGACTCAACCATAGTTAGTTCTTATCTACTATGTATGGGTGTGACCTTGGTAGTGTTCAATTGTATTGTGTGGGTAGAATATGAGCTGATTGTGGAGGAGATTGTTGCTCCCTCCTAGTTGCTTCCTATATCTCTCTTCTTGTTTTCCTTAATAGTTCAAGGTATGCTTTTGCATGGCATTTCCTCTCTTTCGTAATCTACCCATTGCACTTTGCTTCAAGCTTAGCTTGGATATTTGTTAGTGGAGTTTTAGGAGAGGAATGAGGAAGGAAGTGTGAGTTTGGATAGAAAAGAGAAGGAAAACTGTCATTTTCTATTGATAAGAATTTTTTAGTATGGAAAGCTTGCTTTTGAGGTTTGTTAGTGTTTTGAAATGATAGGAAGGTAGTTTCTAAGATTGATAAGAAGTGTATGGTGTCAAAACTCACAAAAAATAACCAAGAATGATGAATCATGCTGAAAATCGAAGTGGTTTTGAGAGTCGACAGTCACCTCTTCAAGAAATCTCTCATTTTGCATTCAAATGTTGTCTTTTTTCTTGTTTTTTGCATTAAGTAGGTAGACTAGGTAGTTTAGCATCCCCCCATTAAAAAAAACCTTGAACAGAAACTCCAAAATTGTCAAGAATCATAAAAAATAGTGCCATCCCCACGGCCGTCGCCATAGCACTAACCCACCAGTCAAACTTGCATTGACCCATGGCCTTAGTCTTTATCCCCATGACCTAACTTTTGACCATCGTCTAACCCGCCACCCTAATTAATACGTGTCAGAATCAGGGATCCCATCAGTCTGACAGTTGTTGACTCATGGCCTTGAGCTCATGCCCATGACCATTGCCTTACTGTCTACCCCACACCCATCACCATATTTGTAACCTGCCAACCGGTGCCTAATGCTCATGCCCACGACCATTATCATATGATATCCCATCAATCCAGGTATCCCGCTGACCGTCGTCGATGCCTAAAGCTCATCCCCACAACCGTTGTCATACTGCCAACCTAGTGCCCATCACCATACCATTATCACGCCGACCTTGTCATCCCTCCACCCATAGTCTTAGCTCCAACCCCATGACTGTGGGGATACCACTTGCATCGTATCCTGTCAACACGTGTCACTTTCCATCCCCACGACCATCACCTTAGCTTCATCCCTACGACTGTCAACGATAGTCCTATCCCCGTGCCCATTGTTATATCTTTGGGGTTGTCCAAAAATAAATAAATATAGAATTAAAGCTTTAGCCAGAGTGTGCCCTTTTAGAGGTCTTATACATGCACTTGAGATTTGGAAGAATTTTGTCCAAGGAAACCACGCCTGAGGACAGTCCTTGGAGCTAGGCTTATCAACCCACCTTTCATCCCAATTGGGGATCGATCCAAACCAAAAGCTTGGTTCCTAGCTCTCACTCAGTAATAGGACCCCGACAGGAGGATCCATCTAGCTTTGACGAGACGAAGAGCTTGAACAAGGAGATGCAAGACCCCATGGCTCAGAGGGCTTTTGAAGCCCCCTTCACTAGTTTGGCTCTTCCCAACTCTCATGCTCCTTCTGTAGCATCTAGGTTAAGAGGTACAATCACACGTGTTTGGATCTTTAGGCCGAACGAATTTGGCAGACATGGAGAACCCCTTTGCCAGTATGTTTGTGGGAAGCGAAGGTCAAGAACAACCGCTCTAGAACCACAAACAGGGACTGAAGCCACCTTTGTGGACCCGAGGCCCACAGCACCCTCAGTGGGAATGTATGGAGGATGAAGACCCATGGATGAGGGACTTCGTGGGACAAGACCCTAGCCGAGGAGATGCGAGAGGCTCTCAAGGAGGGGCTTCTTATGAACTC
Source organism: Dipteris shenzhenensis (assembly GCF_047967505.1). Classification (NCBI taxonomy): domain Eukaryota; kingdom Viridiplantae; phylum Streptophyta; class Polypodiopsida; order Gleicheniales; family Dipteridaceae; genus Dipteris; species Dipteris shenzhenensis. The sequence goes on from NC_141607.1 coordinate 19,755,631, forward strand.
CCAACCTTCCAGGTGCGCCCAACCTTTGCCAACTATGTGGCACCACAAGTTCCACCCTACCGCCCAATGCAAGGAACCTCCATGCAAATTCCCTATGACCCACCCCTCCTAGAGTCTGACCATTCCCACCCGCATCTATTGCTCCAATGAATGGAGGGCCTGGCACATCCGCCTCAATGTTGGTACCAGCAACTCAATGGATTTTACCACTAGGGTCAGGCTCTGCCCCTATGTCTCGTTAGGCCCACAATGGTGCTGCCTCCACTAGCTTCCCAAATGATGCTATCAGATGAGGTGATGCACATCTTGGTGAATGTGCTAGGAAGGGCAGCCACACCACCCCCACCTGCACCACTGTTTCCAATAGGGATCATGAATCATTCAATAGCCATCTCGAAGTTGATGACCAAATTCCTTGGGGAAGGAGATCCGGTCTCCCACGCGGAGCAATTTGAGCAAATATGTGAAGCCTTATGAGCTCCTAGAGATCTATAAATGGTTAATGCAAACATTTGGTCTCAGTTTGGATGGCAAGGTAGACCAATGGTATAGGGCTCTCACCTCGAAAGTAAAAGTCAACTAGGAGATGCTAAAAAAAGCCTTCATTATAGGGTTCGCCCCTAATGGACATAAATGGAGCCCGATTAATCAGTTAGATGAGGTGAAGCAGAATGACAAGGAATCCCTTTGTGATTACCTATCTAGAATCAAGCACCTCAATTCCTGTTTGGGAACCATACGAGTGGATGAACAATGAATGATTGTTGCCTCGCTTCCTCATTGGATCGGCAGACCCGAAGCTACATGACCACCTGATGGTTATGAATCCTATCTCCTTCAAACTATGCAGCAAGGTGTCTATCCATATAAGCAATAATATGATGGACAAGGCTACCTTGAACAAAAACCCAATGCCATCAAAAGTATCACCATCAGTCAGGTCTTCCAGTGTGGATCCAACCAAGAAGGAGAACAACGAGCCCAAGGGCTTGGATGTGAGTGAGCTAGCCTCAAATTTTCTGAATCATCTGGGCCAATAGTGGAGGTCAGGGACCTCCAAGGAGGCGCTAAGTAACTCCCACTTGTTTCCATAGAGAGACAACGTATGGTGCAGGATATGTAATGGCAACCACCCCTCCAATGAGTGTCCCCATCTTAGGACAAGGCCAGCCCTCTACTGTGCACATTGTCATAGATGGGGGAACCATGATACCTCCCAATGCCGGTTTTTGAGGGCCCTACTGACAGTAACCTTATAAATGCACAAGGTGCACTTTGGTTAGTCCAAGGCAGTACAAAGCACAACAGGTTCCCCTACCACCGTCCATACTGGGTCCCCAACCTCCCCCACCCCAAATAACTCCCATCAATCAAGCATTGGTAGAGGAAGTGCCCAATGATTGGGAGGAAACGGCGGATCCAGAAAACCATGGACACCTCGATTAATACCCTTATGAGGAAAGAAGTGGCACACTAAGTCACTACCTCCTACAAGAGAATCAGCAAGTCCCAGTGTTCTAGACTGCCTCCTTGACCGCAAGGGCGAGAGACATAAACTCTATTGCTCGAAGGCCCCCGATCCAATGTTATACCTACCAGGGCCCGCACAAGGCAAGTGTGTGCCCCAACAAGGGTACCTCAAACCCTCTGGTGTCATGCTTCAAGTGCCAGGGCCGCATTTCTTAAAGGACTGCCCTTACAAGGATCTTTCCCTAGCTGCTCCACTGACGACGGCCCCTACACCCTTGTGTGCAGGGTGCAGAATAGAACATCTATTCAAGGATTGTCCCTTGACAAGACCAGCAACTCCGGTCACCCTGCCAAAGAGCACCAAACTTAACTTGCTCTCAGTATTGAATAGGGCCATGGTAGTGGTACCCTTGAAGGTCATCACAAGGATGGAGGCCAAAGCCATAGGTAGGGCAATGAAGAAACATGCAAGGAAGGATAAAGGTCCCCTACTACAAAACCTTGAGGTGTCTCACCGCAAACCCGGTCCAAGAAGGCCATACGGGTAGGCATGGGGGCTGACCAGGTGCACATTCAAGACGGTTCCAATGAGGAGATAACCACCCTCACTACCTCCTCTGCCTCCACACAAACTTCCACCCAAGGTGACCCAGGTGCACCTCCATACTCAGATGTAAACAAGCCAGTGTAGTCCCAAGGCCTCGTGCCCCCACCTCTGTATAAGGAAACCTATCTAGACCCATCCCTAGAAAAACAATATGTAATAGAGGCTCATAGCTTGGAATAGGATTGCCAAGAAAAGTTAGAGCATAGACTCAAGGCAAGCAAAGGGTTGGATACCATCCACTCAGCCCACCTAACAACTCAGTGAGGGGCAAAGGCACTCAGGGTGCTAGAAAGGGTAGAAGAAGGGGAACAGCTTTGGTAAGAGGCTCTAGATTTGATGCACCAATGCTCCCAAAGGACCCTGTATTGCAAAACCTACAACAAGAAGGAGATCTTTATAGTTTCAAGGATCTGCTATCAGTAGGAAGGGAGATCTCACAAGAACCCTGTGATAGCATAGGGTTGGTAGCCTTCCTCTCAACTGAGGTAAAAATGCCAATCGCCTCCTTGTTAAGAGGGAATCCCACCCTTTGGTGAGACCTATCCAACTGGATGAATGGACGATTCTTGCCCCTAGGACCTGGTAGCCCTAAGGCTGATCAATTGCCTGCGGAGGAATAGAACTTACCTAAGGTTCCCATCAATAAGTTAGGCCAATACTTCAAAGGTGATGACACTAATGGGGCTATCCCCATAACCTACTAGCATGAAAAGGTGATGCCATCCTAGATGGGGGAGCGGGAGTGGGTGTCTGTAACAAGGAATGGTATGCTCAAGCAAGCCCATCTGGTGGTGAAGTTAGCCGATGGAGGCAAAACTGTAGAACTCGACAGACCTAATCGGTATTAACATCAAAGTATTTAGTTTCATGTACCCTGTCAGGTTTGTAGTCATGGACTTTATCCAGCAGTCAAGATATGAAGCCATCCTAGGCATGCCCTTCTTGCGACTGTACGGGCCGTTACACAATTGGCATATTGACAATATCTATTTGCAGCATCAGGAGCAAATCATGTGGGTGGACTTGTGCACCTACAAGGCCCAACCATTGTCAGGACAACTCTTTGCCACCGCGGAATCTGACACAACCATTTAGACAACATTCTTGAAGCTGTTCCAACCTTGTGAGATGGAAGAGGATGAAAAAGATTCCAATGAATTTTGGTATGGACCTCTCCCCAAGCTGGAATTCTCTCAGAACTTGATGCACATCCTAGCCAACCTTGATGTTCTAGAGAAAATAGGGTTCCAAGTTACAACACCTAAACTTGAGGGGTTAACCCCAATGGTTCCCTTAGGATGTTTAAGATGCTCAAACCACATGAGGTGAGCAAGGGGATTGTAAGGGTCAAATCATACATCCACTGGCTAGCATATGTTGGCGCCACTATCGCCCATCATGAGTTCTCTTCCAATTAGGGAGCCAGGGTAAGCAAGGTAACCTCCTCGCTTGGCTCTATAAATGCCATGAAAGATCCCCCTTTAGGTCCAAAACTCCCACTATCCAAAAGCTCGGCTAAGGCCAAGAGGACCACTCCCCATGAAGAAATAGAAGAGGAAGATGGGGAGAAGGAGGATCTCCGACAAGTACCGGCTCACTACAAGGCCTTCATGATCAAGGATTGCAAGATCTTATACCAATAGGCCAAGAGATCTTGGGAAGATAGGTTCTCCCAAGGATATGATGGCCCAGCCTCTCCCAAGGAGGAAAACCTGGCCTCAGAAGGTCAGGAACCCCAACCGGTATTCATCTTCAATGATCTCTCCCCCCATGAGGAGAATGCTCTAATAGCTCTCCTATGAGAATACAAGGACTATATGGCCTGTAAATACATAGATATGAAAGGAGTGCCTATTGAAGTTGTGCAGCACACAATACCCATGCTTGATGGCCGCTACGTCAACATCCCTACCCTATGAATCCCAAATACGTGCTCATAGTGAGGGAGGAAATCCAAAAACTCATAGATGCGAGATTCATTTATGAGATTGAGCATACCAACTGGATGTCACCCATTGTGATAGTCATGAAGAAGAATGGAAAGATTTGAGTATGCGTAGACCTAAAAAAAGTTAACACTACCACCAGGCATGATCACTACCCCTTGCCATTCACAGAACATGTCTTGGAAAGGGTAGCCCGAAAGGAAGCCTATAGCTAGTGAAACAGATTCTCTGGATACAACCGTGTCCACTGCTCCACACGATCAATACAAAATGGCCTTTGTAATCGAGTGGGGTGTGTATGCAGCTAAAGTGATGATATTTGGGCTAACCAATGTGCCCGCCACCTTCCAATGATTGATGATCACTGTCTTCAAGGGGTACTTGAGGGACTTTGTGGAAGTCTTCTTGGATGACATATGTGTAAGCTCGACGTGGGATGATCACCTAAAATACATGAGACTAACTGTTTTGGAAAAGTGCACGTTTTACCGTATATCCCTGAACCCCCTTAAGTGCCAATTTTGGGTTAAAGATGGTGTAATTCTCGGCCACATAGTGTCCCAAAATGGTATCTCCATGGACCACAGCAAAATCAAACTCATCTTGGAATTACGACCCCCCACCAACACCAAGGGACTGCAATGATTTACTAGTCACATAGGCTACTATCAAATGTTCATTTTGTTTTACGCAAACATAGCCCAGCCACTATACTATTAATAGCCTTTGAGTGGGCCGAGGAATGCCAGAAATCCTTCGAAACCCTCAAACTAGCCCGAGCCACTGTACTGGTATTAGGAGCCCTGGATTAGAATCTAATATTCCACGTTCACATAGATGCCTCCAATTTTGCTATTGGGTGTGTGTTAGCCCAAACAAGGGAACATAACCTGGACTACCCAGTGTACTTTGTGAGTCGGCAATTGAATGGGCCGAGGTCGACTACACAACAAAAGAGAGGGAGGTTCTAGCCATGCTCTATGCGATTAAGAAGTTCAGGATTTACTTGTTGGCCAACAAGTTCATCTTCTTTGTGGACCACCAGGCACTACTGTACTTGGTCAACAAGCCATGCATGACAGGTGGATGCTAATCCTCTTGGAGTTTGACTTCACAGTCGATTTGTGTAAAGGGAAGACCCATGTCCTAGCCGTGACCACCTCTCGGGGATTCCGAATGGTGAAGGTTTGACGGGAGTCAAAGATGACCTTCCCAATGCTTCCCTCTTCCTCATGACATCATCTCTGAATGGGCCACTGAGATTGGTCACTACCTGGCCAATGGCTTGCCAAGCCCTCAAGAAAGATAGAGCCTGCAAACTCACATCCAAGACACAGTGCCATGTTAGCTAATTGCAAGCCTACTATACTGCCTGGACAAGGATGGCATCATGCGTAGATGTGTGTGCAAGCATGAATACATCAATGTGCTCGAAGAAGCCCACTCTGTAATTATGGGAGGTCATTTTACCGCCACTGACATTACAGCATGTAAGGTGCTCCAAGCTGGCCTTTTGATGTGGCTGACTCTCTTTGGAGACGAAGTTGAATTTGTCAAGTAGTGTGACCCCTGCCAACGTGTGCAAATCCCACATAAGGTGGACATGATGCCCTTAATCAGAATACTAATTGACTAGCCCTTTGAAAAATGGGGCATAGAATTTATCGGACCTATAAGCCTAGCAACTAAAGGAACAGGACCCAGATACATTATCTTGGCCACAGATTACTTCACCAAGTGGGTATAAGGGAGAGCAATTGTGAAGGCCGATGTAAGATCCATCGCCAAGTTCTTATATGAGCAAGTTATCACGTGGTTTTAGAGCTAGTCAATGGCTGAGGAACTCATTTCCTCAATTAAACTATAGTGATCTTGACCAGTGAATTCATGATAATACATAGGAAATCAACGCCATACTATCCCAGGGTGAATGGCTTGGCTGAGAGCTCGAATAAAACTTGTTGCAAGATCATAACTTGCACGATGGAGGCCAGTCATATCGACTGGGAGCATAAGCTCATCACAGCCTTGTGGGCGTACCAAACATCCTACAAAGTGGCCATGAATAGCCACCTTCTTTAGCCTTTGGTGGAGGCAGTTATGCCAATGGAGTATGTAGTACCTAGCCTCCGTCTTACAGTCAAGGAAAGGCTTACTGAGAATGCCTTGGCAGAACACTTGATTGACCTTGAAAAGTTGGATGAGACGAGGTTGTGTGCAGCCTACTGCCTCAGTTGGAGAAGGCGGCGTGACACAAAAAATGGTTCGACCACAATCTTAAGAACAAAGACCTCATAGAAGGTGATCTTGAGCTCCTCTATAGTGTTTGCAATACTGACATAAACTCAAGTACCAAGGCATGGGTCCCTACCACGTGGTAGAGATTACTCCACAAGGGGCGTGCCAGATAGCCACCCTAAATGGGGTAGAAATGGAAGGCTACCTTAATGGGAGCAAATTGAAGAGATATTACAGACCGCTCACCCTGCCTACCCTTCAAGCCATCTATAGAGAAAAGAGCTCAAGGCCGAGGTGGCTCGGATGAAATGCTAGGCCATCGAGGAAGCTAAGGCACATAATGCCAAAATTAGACAACATAAGAAAATGGCATTGCTTAAGGCAACGCTTGAACACCCATGAATAACCGATGAGCTAACACTAAAACCAGCCAGGTTGAACATCCAATTGCAAGGTTTGGGCATCTAATTGCAAGGTCTAGGCTTACGCATCCAAGCACTCGTGGATTTGGAGCAAGTCACAACTTCATCTCCCATGATGTATGGGAGAAGCTATAGGTACCCCTAAACCTCACTATCGCTTTAGTACGCGCTATCAACGGCCAACTCTTAAGTACATTAGGATTTGTGAACTTGAGTCTAACGATGGTTCACTAGGCTGTAGAAATCTACTTTTATGTTCTCCCCACAAAAGCGATTGATGAGCAGATAATAATGGGAAGGACCTAGTGTTACGCCGTGAACTGCCAAATCGACTGAAGGGCCAAAACAGCTTCCCCCATGAATGGTGGGAGGATTGCAGTAATTCCACTTTGTGAACCATGTCCTGCTCCCTATACTACACCATTACTAGCCCAGGGCACAAAAGTTCTAAGGGAGGGCGAACGTGAAGCTCCATCCACTGATTGTAGATTACTCGGCCACTGTTGTCGCCCACTCAAGAATGCCATGAGTAGGAGGTACAAGAAGCTATTCTCTACACTCAATGCTACTTCAATAGCAACCGCCAGCTTGAAAAGATCCAAGTAGATATGGCTCCCTAATCACTTCCGGGACGACTCTGACAGGGCTAACCTCACATTGGAGGAGGACACGATGCCATCCATTGCCTCGGCTCCCAGGCCCTAATACACCCCTCCAATCGTAGCATCCCCCCAAATGCTAGGTCACCACCAAGCTCATGGAAAACCAAGATAGTTACAAAGGCAAGACGGTTGTCTGGGTACAAAAGTTCAAATCCCAAATCATAGGGGTTTCGAGGGTAGTAACACAAGAACCTGTGTCACTCGTGGATGTAGTACCATAAGAACCTACCATCAAACCTGCCACAACAAACAAACCCCCGAGTCCCAAATGTACCCTAGTACCATGAATTGTGCAACTCAACACAAGGATCGCCCAAGATAGCGAGGAAGCAACACAAGAACGTACCCCAATAATGGGGGGAGTTACACAAGAACCTTCCTCCTAGTCCAAGGGCGAGCCGTCAAAGGATGTTTTGCTTATACCATCACCAACGGCACTGCCCAAACCACAAAAGCAAGTTTCCACACCGATGGCAATCACACAAGAACCCGCTTATCACAGAATAAAAGATCTTCCCACAAAGGATCATCACTGTGCTAATGGACCTCTACCAACCAGAATGAGACACAAGTTAGATACGTGCTCAAAATGGTTGTTAACACGCTATGCGACAGTGCGACATTCGTCTCCACCGCATTCCACATGATCATCGAGTCTAGGTCTAGGTGAGTTTGTACGGTAGGCATATCACCACGATGCGCCCGTAGCTCACAAGTCACCTCCCTACCATACACCCACATGTATTTATAGTCAACACTAGGTGATTATGGCTAATACGTCCATTTTGTATTTTTTGTATTCTTGCATGCTAACCACACAATCCACCACACATCTCACCTGTACACCTCACATTCACAACCCCCCCGCTCTCTCTCTCTCTCTCTCTCTCTCTCTCTCTCTCTCTCCTCTCCTATTCTTCCCTTTCCCCACCCCCTATCCTTTGTAGGCCCAGATATGGATGTACTAATTTGTTGATTTTTATCATATGCATGACCTACAGATGCATCATTTGGAACAGCCACTTACCAAGATTCCAGCTCATCAAAAACAGCATCTCGATGGGTTGTAGCATTTGTAACCCTTCCAGTTCTGTGCATAGCCAATAAGCACACATCTTTCAGCTTTGGGATACAACTTACATCTCTTTTCATCTGGTATATGCACATATGCCAAGCTGCCAAACACTTTTAAATGACTGACATCATGACTGACATCAAGCTTCTATTGATACAATTTCTCACATGGTGTGAGCATATGAATGCCAGTAGTAGGAGTGCGATTCAGCACATACACTATAGTTGCAAGTGCTTCTGCCCAATAATAATCAGGTAAGTTCTTTTCATTAAACATGGCTCTACCGAATGAACCAATCACCCCATTCTTATGTTCAGCCACTCCATTCTACTGTGGTGTCTATGGGCATGTAAGCTCCTGTCTAATCCCATGATAGGCCAAGAAGTCATCAAATTCATTTGATAGATATTCACCTCCATTATCTGATCTCAAGCATGTGATATATGACCCAAACTCCTTTTCAACATGTTGCTTGAAATGCTTGAAGGCAAGCAGAACCTCATCCTTATGTAAAAATACAGCCATGTATACCGGCTAAAATCATCAATAAATGTAACATAATATGACGAGCCTCTAATTAAGGTAGTGTGTGCGGGACCCCAGACATCAGAGTGAATCAACTGCAAAGGTCTACTACTCTCCTACAGATGCTTAGTGAATGGCAACCTTGATTGTTTTCCAAACTAGCATGCAGGACAAACATGCTCTGAAGTAGTATACTTGAACTTTGGCAAGCCATCGACAATGCCTCTTTGCTGCATATTTTTCAGTTTCTGAATAATAATATGACCAATGCATTTGTGCCAAATTTCCAAATCAGAGACAACACTCGTACAATGGGTAAACATGGCAGCCTTTACTTCCGACATGCCTACATCTAAAGTAAGCATTCTTCCTTGCCTTTTCCCTTTCACAATCAACTTGCACCCATTACCAAACTCCTCAATGAAGCATCCATCCTTATTAAACCGGACTTGCAAGTTCTGCTCAGCCATTTGTCCAATAGACAACAAGTTCTTGGTGATCGAAGGCACATACAACACTTCACGTAGCTTCTTGGTCTGACCATCATGCATCACCAGAGGCACAACACCCTTGTGTGTAATGTCATGCTATGTATCATCTCCTGTGTAAACATAACCATGCACACTAGAAGTCATCTCATCAAACCACTCTCCATGTGGTGTCATGTGATTAGATGCTCATGAATCAATATACCATATATCATCCAAGCCACCATCAGTAGGCTTATGATCCTGCACATGTGTCATAGCAAATAGCTGATCTAAGGATGTCTCATGTGCATGACTAGAAGAGGCAAAATGACCATGCTGATTTGCCTTTTCTCTCTGATTTGCTTGCTTCTTGAAACAGAGTCTCTAGCAATATGGCCAACCTTGCCACAGTAATGACATGTCTTATCCTTATTGGGCTGATCCACATGGTGAGGTGGCTGCCAAGCCCCTCTACCTTGTGATCCAAATCTCCCCTTGCCTCGGAGAGATCCTCCTCCTCTATGAGGCTGATTTTCATTGCTCCAATTATGGTTGAGCCTGTGATGTATATCTGACATCACCTCTACCATGAGAGGCACTCTTGCCTCTACCACCTCTACCTCTCTGATTAGAGTAAAAAATAGCATCTCTATTTCTGGAGCTACTAGTACTAGTATTCAGCCCAAGCTTCACTTCTTCATGTATCAAAAGAGCAACTAGTTCATTGAAATCTGGCATATTTGGTCTCACCAAAATAGAAGTCTCAAATGACTTATATTCGGGACCAAGTCCATTTAGAGTGACTGCAACCATGTCATCATCATCCACAGGAGCATCAATAAGCTAATTGATCAGCTATGGTTTTGATTTTAGTCACGTACTTTTGTATTGTTCTACCCCACCTTGACATATTGTTGAACTTTTGCGTCAGTTGAATTTTCTTGGTACTTGTAGTTGTGCCATAATATCTTGTCAAGATATCCCATGCATTCTTGGGAGACTTGCAGTTTAGAATTTGCATAACCATGGCATCTGAAATAGATATTGAAAACCAATGAAGTACCCTCCATGCTCTTTCTAGCTAAGCTTTATGATTCTTAACTTGTTCTGCAGTAGCATTTCTTTCTGGCAAATTAGGCTCTTTCTCATCACCTGTAACCAAATCCCAATAGCCTTTTCCAGTCAGGAAAAATTCCATCCAAAACTTCCAAATGGAATAATTATTTTGATCCAACTTCTCTCCAACAATCTGTGTAATGTTGTCACTGCCACTGGTTTCCAATAGCAGATTTTTGCAACTTTTTGCTGTCTTGCACAGTCAATAACTTCCACACGTTACCTCAGATGCAAAAACTATCAACTAACAAATTGTAGCCAATCCACAGCTCTACAACTTTCCAATTTAATGCAAGTCCAAATTCTGTAAGGTTTCACTGTTATTTGCTGCTAAAAATAGGCACCTGCACACTTTTGATAGCAGTCTTGAAACTTCCAATTACTAGTTCAATGGACCAATTGGACTCAAAATGTCACTTTGCTACTATCACTGGCAAGGCATAGCATCTGTCAAGCTACTTGACATTAACATCCAACCACTTGGCATCCAAATACCATCACATATATCCATGAACATGGCAATATCATGCCTGCAACTGCATCTGACAATTTGACAGTAAGTTGTAAACTGTGACTTTTTCTGATTTTCCCAAGCTCATAACGTTTGACAGTAAATCCAAATGAACTTACTTCTAAAAGCAAAGTCGGACCTTGTATACTTGCCTCCAACTTGTCAGTTTAAACCAGCATCAAAATCCAGAGTTTGAGAAATAAACAGTCCGGAAAATGACAATTTGGTCACTTTTGAATTAAAAAACAGCAGCAGCACTTTGTGTTTGAAGGAACACGGGAGTCCTGGTAGCTCACAGAGAGACTAAGACTCCACAAAAATGATGTATGAGGATGTCGTAAACCTTTGGGGTGTTGGAAAAGAAAGAAAGCAAGTCGTATATCACTTTTGAAGTCTCCAAAAGCTGTTTAGGAGCAAAAACAACAAGATCTACAAGCTGAAGGTTCTCCTCACTTGATAGGAGATGTAGGAGAGTTTTTTCAGCCACAAACAACCTCCAGAGAGCTGGGCGATGAGGTTTGGAGAGATGTTTCACAAACAACCTCCAGAGAGCTGGGCAATGAGGTTTGGAGAGACGTTTTTACTTCTTACTATTGTACATACCTCTTGCTTGGCTCAAACCAAGTAGTAGTTGTCCAGAAAAAGAGATTAGCTCCATTCTATCACACACAAACAATAAAAACGAGTTGTATTTTGTCAAAATACATCTCCCACGAGCAACTATGGGTCATAGCGATCTCCCCTTAGCAAGAAGACATCAATTGGATAGCTCCCAAGCCAAACAGAAGCTGGAAATTGCTACTTCAGTCCAAAAAGCGAGATCTCTTCTTATCACTTCGAAGTTTCAAAGTAGGAGAACCACTCCCACAAGCTTCCACAAGAAGTGGGCAACCAGAAGGCAAGGATTAGTAGCTCTGATACCATATTAAGAAAAACAAGAAGAGAGATATAGGAAGCGCAACCAGGAGGGAGCAACAGTCTCCTCCACAATCAACTCATATTCTACCCACACAATACAATTGAACACTACTAAGGTCACACTCATACATAGTAGATAAGAACTAACTATGGTTGAGTCAGTGTGACTCACCTTATTCATCTACTTACACAAGAGGAACAATAAGCGAGAGCTTGATTCCCTACATGAACTCCCCGACAACAACGGTGCCAAAAATGTGTAGTCTCAATGGTGACTCACGTGTCGTGGGGATCTTAAAGGAATGTCGATGGAGCCTCCACTCTAAGCTACTCCTTGTGAGAGCAATGCAAAGCACGAGCCATCTGCATGTGTCACTCAAGCAACTCCTGGATTGTTGCAATGTGTTTCCAGGACAGAAAGAGGAAAGGGGGAGGAAGAGGAGAGGGAGAAGGGGAGAAGAGAGGGGAGAGGGGAGGGAGAAGGAGGAAGGAGAGAGTGAAGGGGGATGGAGTGGCAAACACAAAGGCACTACAAGGGAAACAAGAGAACACCCAAAGACACTCTTGGAAGAGAAGAGGGAGCTTGTATTCCAAACTTGTGCATACAACAATGAAGACCAAAGTCAACCATTTGGCCTTTTATACAAGTCACCTTTTGAAGGGAGGGCCAACCCTTTTCCTTGTTGCACTCTCCCTTTCTTTACATTCATAAGGCTCTTGGGCCCATAGGGTGCCAAGGCATCTTTACTATCCTTTCCATCTCTCCTCTATTGCTCCACTCTTGTGTGTCGAAAATAGCACTTGTGTTAATCATATAAGAGCGCCAAATAGTGCTTGTGTTAGTCTCGCACCTCCGAGTCCTAAGCCATGTGAGGCTCAAAACCTGGAGTGGTGAGGCCGATCTTGAGCTATTTGTGGCTCAAAACCCGTGGGGCCTCGAACCGCTTAGGTTATTTGTGGCTCAAACCCTATGGAGCTTGGACTGTACTCCCTCAATGGTTGTAACTGTTGAAGTAAACCATGAAGCCTAATTACCTCTAATCACCTCTAATCACTCATTACCTTGCATTTTGCGACTGTACTTTGTGGATGTTAACACACTTGCAGTTTTGTTATTTGATGCATTATCTGTTACTGTGACTTTATCACTTCCACCAACCATAGCAGTTGATCTCTAATAAAATTTAAGAGTATAAGATGCATTTTTTGCCTTTTAGGGAAGTATCAATCCTCTCTAAAAATATTGTTCCCTTTGGCATGATGCACATGATGTTTATTAAGGGTCTTGCTTACTTGCTAGTCCAGCCATCAAACGAAAGCGTACATCCATATGTGTGAATAAATCAAGGACCTTTTTCTTTTAGACATTCAAAAAAACTATCTTCTTTACCCTATCAAGATAAATCGATTGCATTTTATTATAATTTGGTAAAACAAAACCTCATCTAGCATAAGACTTTAAAGCATTACAAAATGTTTCATCTCTCATTATGTTGAAAGGTATGCCATTCTTTACAAATGCTTTAGTCCATCTTTAGTGCTCTTCATGCACTTTTTGTCAAAGAAAACCATCCTCCATGGTGGATTACACCACTTTTTTTCTCTTCTTAACAAGGCTCTCATTGCATGCATCATTTAAAAACGCCGACTTATTTAAAGGCACATCATCATTCTTGACATATGCTTGCTTGCAACCTGAAGCAAGGGGTCTTATGACTCCACATCATCTTCCTCAATAACGTTGCACAACCAAGACGATTGTTGATCAGGGTTTAAAAGGAGGTGGCTAGACTACATGACATAGAGGTTGACCAGACACAGGGTCGTGTTATCGATTTCTACACGTTTGAGTCTACTCCAGGACACAATAGGGTAGAGGAGGAGAATCGAGCTGATATGAGGGAAGCTTGGATCAACTAAGATAGCTGACATGGTGCGGTCGATAGGGAGGCGCAGAGACAATGTGCGAGACAGAGAGTGTCCAGAGCACACTCTATTGAGGTCCGACCTATCACAACTTTCCTTACAAGGGATCGATAGAGACAAGGGACTAGAGAGGTCACTGATTGAGGAGACCTTGTCCCCCCACAACACGAGACAACTCGATAGATGCAGATACAAGATATTTTCACAGCTCACTAGAGAGCCATTACTGTACCAAGCTTCAATTTCTGAGTCTCGGTTCGTTGACTGACTTGATTTAGTTTGTACTTGATTAGCTATGATCACTTTGATTTTGCTAGGATAGTTAGTACTCAGCAAGGTCCCTAGGCAGCATTCAAATAGTCATTCATGAAAATACATGATATTTCTGAGAGCAAGTAGAGGTGATTACCTCCAGGCTCTACATCCACAATATATGCTTCGATGAGTGGGGAGCAACGTAGTGTGCAAAGTGGAAGTTCATAGAGAGAGTAACCCAAGCATTAAACCAACCTCTGAGCACAATATAAATACGAGACAACATACACAATCACACCAATTTGATGCTACAAGCTATAGCACATTGCACTGGGCCAAGCCAACTAATCTATCACTGCTCACCTAGAACAAAGATCTGTGCATTGTGGACAGTTGGAGCTGAACGGAAATGATAACAAAGTAAGTGATGCAAGTGGGCCAATGACTTTTAAGTACAAGCATAAGAAATGATTGTCCAACAAAGAGGAATACCTGGCCAGCTAGGTATGGGAGCTTGCTTTGTGGAAACTTGAAAGGTGAGAGTCAAACTCAATGTTTTGCACAGATAGACCCAGTTCCAAGATCAAGTACATGAATATACAATTTCTTGTTTTTAGTATTTATATCCACTCATCAAACTCAACATCTGTACAAAGACTCATCTAGAGAATTTCTTTTGGGAGGTCTTCCATTGCTGGTAACACAAGACCGTACCACTCTTCATCATTTACATACAACAGTAAGTGCCACATACCTTATGCTTCAAAATTGAGGTGCAATATGAAGTAGTATAAAATGAAGTCACAGAGAAGAGGTGGACTCTTATTCTTCAGATAATAGATGAGATAGGAGTAGGATTGGAGTTTCCAAGGAGCCAGTGGCCGATAGATCTTTTCTATGAGATAGATATGGTACCAGAATATGTATTTTTCTGAGACTAGAGTGTAGATATCATATCAGTGTCATTTGAGTGTGGGTCTAATTCTGTAGATACTTTTGTGGAGGGAGATAGAGTGATACCAGTAGGGGAGATACTACAGGAAATGAAAAAAACAAAACAATGTATTTTTGTTTAGATGTAGAATTGCAGTATGCTATAGTGTGGTTCAGTTGGAACTTTCGGTTTGAAGAAATCCTCAATTTTGAAGCACAAGGTGTGTGGCACCTATTGTTGTATGTAAATGATGAAGAGTGGCAGGGTGCTGTGTTACCAGCAATGGAAGACCTCCTAGAAGAAATTCTATGGATGAGTCTTTGTACAGATGTTGAGTTTGATGAGTGGAGGCAATTATTATATCAAGACATATGCAATATGAAGTAGTATACAATGAAGTCATAGAGGAGTAGTGGACTCCCTATTTTTTAGATAACAAATGAGATAGCAGCAGGATTGTAGTTTCCTAGGAGCCAATGGCCAAGAGATCTTTTCTATGAGATATATATGATACCAGAATATGCATTTTTCTGAGACTAGAGTATAGATATCATATCAGTGTCATTTGAGTGTGGGTCTGATTCTGTACATACTTTTGTGGAGGGAGATAGAGTGATACCAGGAGGGGAGATACTGGAGGAAATGAAAAAAATAAAACAATGTATTTTTGTTTAGAGGTAGAATCACAGTATGATATAGTGTGGTTGAGTTGGAACTTTCAGTTTGAAGAAATCTTGATATAATAATTGCCTCCACCCTGTGGTTCATTTCAAACACCAGAAACATCTTCGTAGTTACACCAAGGTCATCAGTCTCTTAGCTCTTCCCTAGTCTGGAAGACTCTCTAGTTAGAAAATAATTGCAACCACCAACTCCTACTACCTAGGTTTCCTTTCGTAGCCTTTCTATTCCTCGAACAAACTTTCCCTTCTACAAAGCACACAAGCTCATGGCCCTTCCACCAGCCTATCTCTACCTTCATGCTTTAATAGTTACCTCGTAGCTACTCTCCTGCTCACTATGTACCCATCTCTCTATGTCGATTCTCACAATTGTGGCTTCCTCTTGCTCATCGAGTTCTCTTCTTATTTCAGAAGCTTATGCACCTGTTACCTCCTATCCATGCCCCGCTCCTGGACTCCTTCTTTCTCTTTAGTAGCTTGGTCTCCTTTTCCCTTTTTAACCACTCTCTTGCATGATGGCCAGCTCCTTCTCTGAACTCTCCAGCAGCCGTGTGCTCTTTTGGGATCTCCACTCTCAAAACTCCTCGACTTTTGCTTCTTCTGCGAGCTCATGGCCCTCTTTCGTCACCCCGCTCTTTCCAAAAAGCTCCAGCCAACCCATGATCAGTTTCCTTCATCCTCCTGCAAGCCCACGCTCCTTGTGCATTTGCGATATCCTTCCTTCAAATCTTGATGGCCCAAAACCACAACAACTATCTCTTCTTCAACTCGGTCCCCTTCACATGAAGATAGCCACCTATGCTTCCTTCATTAGCAGGAAGCTCCCTCTCTTGTCGTCTGAGATCCTCTGGGTGCCCGTGATGCTTGAACCTTTTCTTAGAGCTCTTCTCCACTTGTAGTAATACTCCTCACTTTGCAACAGAGACTTGAAGAGCTCTGCTCTTTACACACGATGACCCCTTCATCAAGAGGCCTCCAGCCACACAGCTTGCCACACCCAGGCGGCGACTCCGAAGCTCCTTGTCCTCTGAGAATTCCTCTGTGCGAGCTCCTCCCCATGCAGCATAGCCCTTCACCTAGCTTGCAGTTGCGCTCCTTCAACTGCTTTCTCCTTCGTCCTCCAAAGTCCTCTGCCTCCTGTAGTAGTAACACCTCCCCGTATCGGAGCTTCCAGACCCCCCAGATACACTTGAAATCCTCCCTTCCTACAAGCTGCCATCCCAGATACCCACCATCTCACCAACGAGAAGTTTCCTTTCTATTTTCATGTAGCATGCATGCATGCTTTCCTTAATACAAACCACATCACCTCTATTAGCCTCCTTATGCTTCCTTTTACCACTCCCAAAGATTTTCTACCAATTCATACACCAAGCTTTAAATGCTTATTTCCAAACTTTGGACTTAATGCACACATGGTTCTAGATAGGCATTCAACCACTTGCATGCCTCTACTTATTTGTTTACACCAAACCATCTCGACTCATGGGAAGTTCACATCACTCAAGACAAAAGGAAAAACACTCATGACATTATAAACATAGGACACAGGACGGTAATGAAAGGCATGTCATCCCACACCAATTGCTCTAGAGTGTCTACTGCAACCACACTGCTTTTCATCATCTTTCAGAAGTCCCTATAGAAGTATCTACCATCTGTACATCTATGTAGAGTCTTTATGAGAGTATCCATAGCTCATTTCCTCCACCAACTAGCTATGTACATAGCTATGCACCTACCCATCAGCATCCAACAAGTGATATACATATTTACATTTATATCCACACACCTCTAGCAACCCCTTTCTTCTGTTGTGACAATCATGTCCAGTAGTGAGCCAAAAAGAGATGAAAGATCCAAATTTTCTTCTTCACTTTGCACTAACTTCCACCAGTTCTGCCACAACTAATCATCTTCATGGTCCTCCTCTTTTAGCGCTACCATTATCCGTGCAAAGTATTTCTTCAACCGAACACTGTTGAGACTCTTCTTATGTTTCTTACCATCTAAATCAGTCAACTAATAAATTCCATTTTCAAATTTCTTCTCCGTGATACAGGAACCAAAACCCACTTCTTTTGAGCAAGCCATGGGAAATGAAAAATGGGAGAAAGCCATGGATGAATCCTGTGTCCTTAGGAATGATTACCACTGGACTGCCCCAATCTGAATGCTCCACTAGATATATCAACCCAGCCTTGAGCAACTTATTTAACTCCTCTCTCAGCACATGCAAAAGCTCTCTGTGTGTTGTCCTCAATTTCTAAAAAACAGACCTGCTACCTTCTTTTAGCTCACTATGCATTGGCTCATATCTAAAACCCCAAATCTCTTCATGTGAGGTGATAAACAGCTGAGGATAATGATGAATGACCTTCATATACTCCTCCTTCTCTACTTCTTCCAGATGAGAATTCAGCATGGACATCAATATCTCTTCTCTCTCCGTTTGGGAAGGCGGGGGTTGCATCAAGTTATCCATATCTTCCAGCTTACTCTCCTCCTTAGCTTCTTGTATCTCTGCTACCTGCAATTCATATGCACTAGACTCCTTCAACAAAAATGATACCTGTCCCTCCTCCTCTGATGTACTTTCTTCTTCTGTCTCACTGCCTGACTGCTCTTCCATGCTTGTTTCTTCTGGTTCTTCTTCTATTTCCCATCTGCTACTCATATCAAATTTCTTGACCTTTCCTTTCTTTTATTATGCACTATAATTGTACCCATCTTCCAGTTTTGTATTGCTCCTACCTGTCTGAGCCAAGATCTGCCCAAAATCAATGGGTATGCTTCCTCCTACCTCACTTTGCACAGCTCTTTCCAAATTTCATTAGGGCTCTTCGCTTGAGCAAACCATGCAAGGAAGGCTGCTCTCACCACTGTATACTCTGGATTTTACTGCTGAGGATGAGCAATCCTATAGGTAGCAACTTGAGTCTGTAGCCATGCTTTTGCAATCTCCCTGTAAGCAATAATTCAAGATCTAAAACAAAATCTCAGGGGTTGCCCTATCTTTCATAAGTGTTGTAAATTCCATCTTTTCCAAGAATCTCACTCCATTCTCATATGGCATCCCCCAGTATTCTGGGAAGTCCTGTGCCATCTTCACAATTCTTCAACTGCCACACCTTGGTCTACCTCAACACAACAAAACTAGAAAGCAACAAGCAAACACACTACTAAAGAAGCTCACTTTGCATCCGAAAAGCATTCTTTATCCTACGGGCAAGCACTTTCAGAGCTCTCTACACTTTGGCATTGGACTCGGATCACATGTAGCTAGACTTCAATGCATCTGTCCTTCCTGTGACCACACTCTCCACACCACTCACACTGTATCACTCTCATGTGTGGATTTCTTCCCCATTGCTTGCAACATAGCTCGGATCATCTACTCTTCCAGTCTTGTAAACTAAAGTGAACTCCTCCGTGGAGGCACCAAAAGATGATTGCAAAAAACATAGAGCACCATACTGCCTTTATAACTACTGCAATCTCTTCCATATATTCACCCCTACTCCAAACACTAGACACCATAGACCCCCTCAAACCTGTAAGTCTTCATTCCAAACAAGTTCATGCAAAACACATCACCCAAAAGTGATCTTTCTGATGGCAATGGCAAATTGATCCTCTTAGACTATAAAATTTTCTACATGTACTTCATTACCAAACTTAATGTTCTGCACAGATAGACCCAATTCCAAAATCAAGTACATGAATATATAATTTCCTATTTTTAGTATTTATATCCACTCATCCAACTCAACATCTGTACAAAGACTCATCCAGAGAATTTCTTCTAGGAGGTCTTCCATTGCTGATAACACAACACCCTGCCACTATTCATCATTTACATACAACAGTAGGTGCCACACACCTTGTGCTTCAAAATTGAGGATTTCTTCAAACTGAAAGCTCCAACTGAACCACACTATATCATACTATGATTCTACCTCTAAACAAAAATACATTGTTTTGTTTTTTTCATTTCCTCCAGTATCTCCCCTATTGGTATCACTCTATCTCCCTCCACAAAAGTATCTACAGAATCAGACCCACATTCAAATGTCACTAATATGATATCTACACTCCAGTCTCAAAAAAATACATATTCTGGTATCATATCTATCTCATAGAAAAGATCTCTCGGTCGCTGGCTCCTAGGAAACTCCAATCCTACTGCTATCTCACTTGTTATCTGAAGAATAAGAGTCCACCACTCCTCTGTGACTTCATTGTATACTACTTCATATTGCACATGTCTTGATATAATAATTGCTTCCACGCTGTGGTTCATTTTGAACACCAGAAACATCTTCCTAGTTATACCAAGGTCATCAGTCTCTTAGCTCTTCCCTAGTCTGGAAGACTCTCTGGTTAGAAAATAATTGCAACCACTAGCTCCTGCTACCTTGCTTTCCTTCCGTGGCCTTCCTATTCCCTAAACAAACTTTCCCTACTACAAAGCACACAAGCTCATGGCCCTTCCACCAGTCTGTCTCTACCTTCATGCTTTAATAATTACCTCGTAGCTAGTCTCCTGCTCACTATGTACCCATCTCTTTGTATTGATTCTCACAATTGCGGCTTCTGCTCAGCAAGTTCTCTTCTTGTTTCACAAGCTTACGATCCTGTCACCTTTTGTCCATGCCCACTCCTAGAGTCCTTCTTTCTCTTCAGTACCTTGGTCTCCTTTTCCCTTTTTTACCACTCTCTTTCGTGATGGCCAGCTCCTTCTTTGAACTCTCCAGCAGCTGTGTGCTCTTTTGGGATCCCCACTCTCCAAACTCCTCGACTTTTGCTTCTTCTGTGAGCTCACGGCCCTCTTTCGTCACCCCGCTCTTTCCAAAAAGCTCAAGCCAGCAGCAGCGCGTGATCGATAGCCACCTATGCTTCCTTCGTTAGCATGAAGCTCCCTCTCTTGTCGTCTGAGATCCTCTAGGTGCCCACGATGCTTGAACCTTTTCTTAGAGCTCTTCTCCACTCGTAGTAATACTCCTCACTTTACAACAGAGACTTGAAGAGCTCTGCTCTTTACATGCGATGACCCCTTCATCAAGAGACCTCTAACCACACAGCTTGCCACATCCAGGTAGACTCCAGAGCACCTTGTCCTCTAAGAATTCCTCTACATGAGCTCCTCCCCGTGCAACGTAGCCCTTCAGCCAACTCGTAGTTGTGCTCCTTCAACTCCTTTCTCTTTCGTCCTCCAAAGTCCTTTGCCTCCTGTAGTAGTAACACCTCATCAGAGCTTCCAGACCCCCCAAACACACGTGAAGTCCTCCTCCCTTCCTGCAAGCCACCATCCCAGATACCTGCCATCTCGCCAACGAGAAGTTTGCTTTCTATTTTCAAGTAGCATGCATGCATGCTTTCCTTAATACAAACCACGTCACCTCTATTAGCATCCTTATGCTTCCTTTTTACCACTCTCAAAGATTTTCTTCCAATTCAGACACCAAGATTTAAATGCTTATTTCCAAAATTTAGACTTGATGCACACATGGTTCTAGATAGGCATTCAACCACTTGCATGCCTCTACTAATCTCTTTACACCAAACCATCTTGACTCATGGGAAGTTCACATGACTTAAGACAAAAGGAAAAACACTCATGACATTATAAACATAGGACACAGGACGGTAATGAAAGGCATGTCATCCCACACCAATTGCTCTGGAGTGTCTGCTGCAACCACACCGCTTTTCATCATCTTTTAGAAGTCCCTATAGAAGTATCTACCATATGTACATCTGTGTAGAGTCTTATGAGAGTATAATAGCTCATTTCCTCCACCAACTAGCTATGTACATAGCTATGCACCTACCCATCAAGTGATATACATATTTACATTTTTATCCACACACCGACAGCATAGCAATATGACATGTTTGACCATGTGCCATTTGGCTGAGGGTATGCATCATTTCTTGCTTATAGCTCTAGTGCAAACCAAGAAATTCGTGACATTGGAGCAAGCGCCTGAACTTGTTGTTAGTCCTATGGAGACACCTTCCAAAGTCAATAATGCCCACATGCACATATTTTCCATCTAGTGTGAAATCCAGCAC
This sequence comes from Dipteris shenzhenensis, assembly GCF_047967505.1. Lineage (NCBI taxonomy): Eukaryota > Viridiplantae > Streptophyta > Polypodiopsida > Gleicheniales > Dipteridaceae > Dipteris > Dipteris shenzhenensis. The sequence continues at coordinate 19,777,467 of NC_141607.1, forward strand.
GTAGTTGCTGGCATGCAAGTCAATGTGTCTGAACCCCTACACGTGCATCACTTTCATTGCACTGGCAATAGTAGCATGAATTGCCAAAGCGTTCTCTCACAAAACAAGCGTGCTCATCTAACTCCGCATATCATGCCACCCATTCCTCACACGGGGGTTGCCTCACCTTGCCCAATTTAGATATTCATGATACATGGAAGGTAGACTCATGAGCATGTCATGAATATTACCTCCATTGAATTATGGACTAAATAACCAAAGGTCACTGATGTGCATGTAACCAATGGCCCTATGCATTATTGTCATTGCCAGCTCTGTCTTCAACAATTTATGCACTTGTGCAGTATTGTGCCTCAACCTCTTATCAGCATAAGATAGGGTTGGCTTGAAACCTGGCACCCCTCTACTTAACCCGATACAATCTTCCTTCCACTCCCCCACCTATATCTTCTAGAATTCTCAATGCAAGTAGTGGGAAGTGTACCGTTGTAGAGCACATGTCGGTAAACTTTGTGCATAGATCTATTTGTGCCTTGCCATCTTGGCTTATTGGGTCAATCCTTTTTTAGGAACCACTGGCAATCTAGGTATAATATTGGATGGCGACATTTGATAGTCTACCTATTGCCCCTTTCTCCTTTTGGTTTTTTCTATGAATGGAAGCACAAGATTCTTTCCATTCTATGAGCCACCTATCTAGCTTGTCCTTGCTCATCTATCAAGGGTTGTGATTGCTTTACCATTTCCTGTTGCACAACTATATCACCCAACACTCTAGATAGGAAGTTCAGTACAACCTCTTTCTCCTCTGCGTGCTCCACCTCTCTCCGCCGTGTCCAATTGCATTCAAATTGACCAAATATATGCTCTTGCATTTCATCCATTGGTATGAGGAATCTCTCTAATAATATCTCGGATGCACACCCTGCGAACAAGGTATTGCAAGTCGATTCTCCAAGTGTGTGTGTGTCTCTCTCTCTCTTTGATGGGGTGGCTACCATGAGGAAAGCAGAAGTATAGATCTAATCCACACAATAATCATTATGTAAGCACTCGACGGGTTGTGCTACAATGATGATGTGTACATAAAAAAACCAAAGCAGAAGCAATTAACGAATTCACACACTAATCATAATGCATTACCTTAACACTTGACAATCATTACAAAAACAAAAGCAAAAGAGATTATGTAATCAACACAATAATCATTGCTATGTCATGATGAAACTCCTAATACATAATTATAGTGTGGACCCTACAAGCAATCAAGGTTGAATTAAAGCATGCAAATGTAGGTAGGCTGTCATTGGTTCAAGAGACCCTATCAAAGGAGGATAGTACATAGAAGATGAAACAGGAAAACATATAATAGCAATCACAGAACCAAGATGACCTAGATCAACGATTGTGTGATCACACACTTGGTTGGGAAGGTCATCATCGAGATGAATCTAGCCAACCCCGTAGCAAGCCATCATCCGAACAATAACTGGCTCTATTGACACCTATATACAATATATATGAATAAATGATACTAGACCAAAGCAAGGTGAATCCAGTTGGCCGAAGTGAGCCATCATCTGGCTTTGATTATCATACTACCTAAAAGAACGTCACTCGGGGTGAGATGAATCCAACCGGTTGAAGTGAGTCATCATTTGTCCCTAAGTGATAGATATCATACATGCACACACACACACATACACACACACACACACACACACACACACACACACACACACACACAAAAGCAAACATAGAGATATCACACATCTCCCTCCCTCTCTCTCTCTCTCTCTCTCTCACACACACACACACACACACTCACTCTCTCTCTCTCTCTCTCTCTCTATTTTTCCCTCTCTCAGTTGGGGCAAGGTGACTCTGGCTGGCCGAAGCGAGCCATCAACTGGTCCTGATTGGAAAAAAAATAAAGGCTAGAAGCTCATCAGAAGGAGGTAGTAAGTTATCAAAACAACCGGAAGTGGAAAAAGTGTGGCAAAAAGGGCAAGTCCCCATGGTTTTATAGATGCCACCTGAGTACACCGCACGGTGTAAAGCTATACTAATCGGTGCAGCCGGGGCTAATGCATGCACACCACATGGTGTGCTTTTTGACACCATGCGGTATGCTCTCACACTGCATGATATAACCACTTGATACCACACAGTGTGTGCCTCAATCGTGCGATGCAATTTTACCATACGGTTTTACATGACACCGCATGGTATTAATTTGAAATAGCATGCGGTGTGGTGTTACATCGTGCAGTATACTGCTGGTCAACCGATATGCTTTGATCGGTTTTAAAGAACACGTTTTTTGCATTTTGAACGTTCCTAAATGTTTTAAAAGCAAAAAGAATGTTTTCTTCTTTTAAAAACGTACTAAAAAAGTCTCAGATGGCGAGTTTAGATAGGGAGCTCAAGTACATGGCATCAACTCTTGTCACTCAAAAGATGGAAAAGGATCCAAACAGTGTTGTGATATGCAAAATGCACTGATCATTGAAAAAGGTGGCAATCAAGACAAGATCTAAAAGAATAATGAGGAAACTTATGCTAGGGGGGTTTGCACGGAGACAAAATGCCTAGTATTGAGATCAGGTAGAGAGTATCTCTAGAGAAGATGGAAAAGCTGCATATTAGAAGGAGTTGTTTTACAAATTGAAACTCAATCATAATGCCACTGTCTAGGATCTTGGTGAGGCTAATGATAATGACGAAAGCTAGGCTAGCCATTGTGCTAAATTGGAGGGTAGAGCGACCCTCTTGTAGATTGCATACTCAAAGTTCTAGAGAAAATGATGCGGTTTGAAAGCAAATGGTGCCTTTTGATTCTAGCATTGCCACCGGAAGACAAAAAGTGGAGCATCTGAGGAACAATATCCACACCCTCATGTTGAGGGATAGAACAATTGTAAAAAAATCTTGCCAATGAGTAGAAAGCTATCCTCTAGAGATGTGAGAAGGTGAAAAGTGCATGATATGCAGTGGCCACATCATAGATTATTGCGATATCTGATGGCCCTTGTGTTTCCACCCTATGCACTGAGAGTGCTCTCAATGGAAGCAGAATGGAAGAGAGTGAGTGAGTGAGAGAGAGAGAGAGAGAGAGAGAGAGAGAGAGAGAGAGAGAGAGAGAGAGAGGAGCCACACAAGTTTTGGTGGTGCACAACACCCTAATCTTCTATGTCATCCATACATACATGTCTTTGAGTATTGTACATAACCCAGGTTAAGGTACAGTGGCCTTTAACCCCCACAACCTCCAACTTAAAGGACAAGGTTCCTTTAATGGAGAACAACTCGTGGACATACTACCCAATGCCCATCAATACATGACAATACTCAAACCGTTGACTAGGTAGACTCTTTGTTAGCATATTGGCAAGGTTATCATCTGTATGAACCTTGATAAGCTCTATGCATTTGTCCTCAAGTATCTCCCTGATGAAATGGTACCTAACCTCAATGTGTTTGGTCTTTGCATGAAAGACCGGATTTCGTGCTAGCTGAATAGCACTCATGGAATCACTATCCAATGTCTGTACACCTATATGAATCCCCGAATCTCCCCCTAGCCGATCAAGCCATATAGCCTCCTTGCTGAGTGAATTCATATCTGATTGCATAGCATACTCCCACTTGCACTGATCCTCATGCATCATAGCCTCTCTATGGCAACAAGGCTCCTTGCAATTACTAAGAATCACATAGTCTTCCCCTGGAACAAACCTCTCAGGTGGTCTAGACACTCTGGCTGATCTTCTTAAGGCCATCTCAACTTGCTGTCCCGCTTGCATATTAGCCACATTTAGCTCATCATTTCCACCAATAGATGATCCATCATCTGCCTTGGATTGTGTACCTATGGGAGTACCTAGAGGCACCATTTCTTGCACATTTAGTGCATGGATAGCTTGCTATCTATCAACATATGTAGGTGGATTCACATCTTGGAAAGTAATTCGCCTGATTTCCATATCCCTCATGGGTTTCTTATGGATCTTCTTCTCATTGAAGACCACATCATGACTGGTATGATCTTCTTTGCTTCTGGATCCCAAATACAATAGCCCATCTCTCCACGTTTACCATAACCCAAAAAGATGCATTTCCTAGACCTAGGATCTAACTTCTTCTGAAGCTCTTTTGGCACATGTGCACATGCCTCACACCCAAATGTATGTAAATGAGAGTAAGAGGGCTTCTTGCCACTCCATGCCTCTTTAGAAATACCACCATCAAAACTCTTACTAGGTGATCTATTGATCACATGTGCTGTAGTCTTCATTGCCTCAGCCCAGAAACCACAAAAAAGACTCGCATTGGAAAGCATACATTGCAACCTTTCTTGAATGGTTCGATTCATCTATTTTGCAAGAGGATTTTTCTCCAGAATACGAGGGGACATGATCTCCCTCTTGATCCCATGTGTATCATAGAAATGCTGAAAGTCATGAGAGAGATACTCTCCACCATTGTCAGTCCATAGGCATTGAAGCATTCTACTTAACTGATTTTCAATCAAAGCCATCCATTTCTAAAATATTTGGAACACATTGCTCTTCCGAGCTATAGCATAAGCCCATACTTTCCTAGTTGCATCATCAATGAATGTCACATAGTATTCAGCCCCACCTAATGACCGTGTAGGCATGGAACCACATACATCTAAATGCACTAGATCAAGCTTTTCAAGTACTTTCTTTCCCCTTCTTTTATGGGCTGATTTAGTCTGCTTCCCATAGAGACAATGCTCACAAAATTCAAAGTTAGAAAAACTCAAGTGCGGTACATAACCCAAATGGCATAAGAGTTTCATTCCATTCTAGCCCATGTGCCCTATTCGGCAATGCCACAAAGAAGTACTTAGTTGCTTGGTTATTGCAACAACATGATCAGGCATCCCTGATACATGTAAGGGATACAATGTCCCACACTTGGTACCTCTTGCCAAAACCATAGAGCCCTTTTGAATTTTCCCAACTCTAAAAACCAAACGTGGTCTAAAAATCAACATCACCTAGCTGACCCATTGAAATAAGACTCTTGGTTAGCTTAGGCACATGTCTCACATTTTTCAAAACAAATACAGACTCATTTGCAAAAGAAAACTTTATGTCACCTACTCCCACTGTCACATGCAGAGTTATTTCCAAGATGCACACAACCTTTCTTTCCACTATCATAAGTGGAGAACCATTCCCTATGGCGAGTAACATGGAATGAAGCACCAGAATCCAAAATCCAATCCTGGGAATATGCATCATCTGAAGTGGCAAGCAAATCTATAGGTAGAGTAGACATGAAAAGAATTTCATTGTCACTATTATCAGTGAGACGGCATTAGCTCTACTCCATGTGTTGTCGCAACACCAATTGCAGGATCTATAGCTGTACCAATAGTGACCGCACGTGTAGCAGATCCTGCCATTGCCCGCCCGGGCATAGGAAGAATGGGACAAGAAAGACAAATATGTATATCATTTGATCAAGAAGAATGTCCAAGATGTCATGCTAGGATATCTCAACACAGTCAAGACATCAAAAGAAGATGAGCAAGAATTGCCAGACGCACCCCAACAAGAGCAACATCAACTTAGACGGTCTACTTGGGAAAGCAGACCGCCTGCCAGATTGACATATGCTCAGAAATGCAAAGCAATTTAGATTGAAACCACCAATTATGCTCTTATGACTATGGCTACAGAAGAGCTAGTATACTTCAAGACGCAATTGACAAGCCAGAATGGCAAATTGCTACTATGAATGAAGAAATAGAAGCTTTGTACAAAAACAACACTTTGGAATTATGCGACCTTCCACCAGGAAAGAAGGTCATAGCAAACAAATGGGTTTACAAAGTGAAGTACAATCCAGATAGAAGAATTGAAAGATACAAAGCCAGACTACTTGCAAAAGGATTTGCACATCAATATGGTTAAGACTATATCATTGATGCAACACAATACTTAGATGTACATTACGTGTAAAGCATCAGAAGCGTGTTGGCAGATCTATGAATACTCCATGCATGACGAAAAGTATGATGTCCAATGGTTGCAAGTTCATCTTCCCATGATGAATAATGTAATTTCGAGATGATGATAATTTGCAAGATGTAGTGCAAAGGGAACAAAATAGATGAACTACTCTTAAGAGTGGTTCAAATGCAATGCATCTTGATGCACTTTATGGATACTTTTCAAACGAGTGGGTTTGGAAGAAGAATAGTAAGACTTGGACTCAAAGAAAGTTGGGAAATGCCATTGACCACATGCACAATGTTTCTCCATCTACAAACAAGCAATACTTCATGCGCATATGTTGCTCAATATTTGCAAGGGTTGTAAGTCTTTTGATGACGTACACGTATTTGATGGGCAGCTCTATCCTTCTTTTAAAATCCCTCGAGACCTTCCTCCTCATCATCACTGCTCACCTTTGCTAATGGGACATTCGAGCTTGCATCCTAAGAGTGAAACCATTTAATTGGAAATTAGATTGGAACTTAAAGAATAAAACAATTTAAGAAGTGAGATTACAAGTAGGAGTAGAATTATACCATGCGAGTAGTCACCTCAGCCTAATCGACTGTCGCTCCCATGGCCTCCATCTCAATAAACCACGGCTTCGCTCCTATGTGGAATGCGTGTCTTGCCTCTTTGTCTATGGGAAGGTTGTGAAGATGCTGCATTGCTAGAGGGGGTTGGTTCCTTCCTTCAGGGACCCGGCCCCTCCCTTCATGTCACTTCCTCTTTCCTTGATTTGAGCTTCCTAGTTGGAGGCTTAGCCCTTTTTCTCCTTTCTTGAAGGGGGTTGGTTCCTCCCTTTTGGCTCCTTTTCCTCGCAGTCAGCAGGCTCGGGCTTGGCTTACTTTAATTTATCTCCTTGTCTTTTACATTTTTTGCCCGAATGGCAAATTGAGCTACAACATCTACTTTCTCATCGTAGATAGCTGTAACAATGCAATCAAGGAGCTCAAAAAGGCGACTTGATCAAAGCAATGTGGAACCAGTCCCCTGAAGGAAAGGAGTCCTTGAGATGTAATCTGAAGGAAAGGAGTCTTTGAGATGTAATCTATGTGTAATCTATTCAATTATTATTCTTCTCCAGAGTTTACTTGGGTAATGTTTTCTCAATTATGTGACTAGATAGTATGTCGATGACGTATGAACCTCAGTGTGCCAATGGTACCTATGAAATGAGAGAATAAACAATTTAAGAATCTAAGACATCAAATTAAAAGAGATTCAAGCACATTTTCACAAAGCGATGAACATGTCTTGGTCTTTGGAGTACTTACCATCACATGGTGGCATCCATTTGGGCCTCCAAAAACTAAATATGTAGTCTCCATTTATTGCTCGAGCAAAAACCCACAATGGTACTAGATGTCTATATCCTAAGAAGGGCATAGTAAGTCTATGTCGACCAACAGGTCCACCAACCCTATGACTCCTGATTTTATAAAAGCTAAGGAAATCTATGTGACCCCCATTGTAAATCCAATAGCGCATGCCAAGCTTCATAATAAAGGTGCCAAGTGAAATGAAACTATATTCAAAAGAAAAATATCTTTAACACACTCATGTATATATATAAAATAACATTCATCTCTTTAAAAAAAAGTGTATAAAATATTATAGTGTACCCATCCAGAGAAGGTAGCCATCTTGAGCAAGTCTACCAGCAACTGTGTAGATGCTCAAGTCTCCCAGTGCAAGGGATCTATTATAGCACAATGTCAATAACCATAACACCTTTATTAGAAATATGCAACACACGAATGCAGCTATGAAGCAGTCTTGTACCTGCCACTCTTGCAGCGAAATCAATGTCAAAGGTGAAGGTGGCCATCATATCTAACTGCCTATAAGAGTAAGCATGAAATACAATAAACATGTAAATCCGAGGTCTGGTGAGACTATTCATGAACCCATAGTCCAAATCAAAATTAATTTGTAGGATAGAAGCGACATAAGCAACAACGGAATAGTATGCTTATAATTTTCAGTGGAACAATGGTACACTCTAGAAAGGGAACAATGATACGTACATGTTGTTATTGCTGCACCTATAGAACTTCCTTGTACACAACATTTGCAATAGAGGTTGCCCACGAATCCTCAACATTGGCCTCATCAACATTATCATGAATAAAGACCTTGACATTATCTGATGATCATACATGTGAGAAAGCCACATACAATTGACTATGGTGAAACACCAGTGTTGTCAAGTATAAGCCAAGAATGGGCATTGTTTGACCTTGGGCCATATTTACTGTCATGCCAAATGCCAATCGAATGGGAAATTGCCTCCTTCTCATCTCAAATGGCAGTTGTTGCAAATTACCTGGAATAAAGGTAATTCTCAAAATGAACACCATATCATCGATATTAGTATCAATGATGATCTCAGCCTCTAACACCTTAGTATGGAACTCTTTGCAAATCAATCAAGTCATCCCTTCTGTGGATTTAGATTTCATAACAAAATGATTGGAGCATTCTTTTTCAAAATTAAACGATGAGGTGGATAGCCACCACCAAGGTCGAGGTTGTTGAGATACTACGTTGCATGTAGGAACAAATTTGCATCGTATTATTCACTGAATTTGCACTCAAATACTCCTTTCCCCCCCTAGGAATTGCATTTAGTGCTGCACTGCTGATTGTGTCAACTTCAATATTCCGAGGTGTAAGAATCGCATATGCAGCCATGCATTTCATCTCCTCTGCATCGATAAATGGCTACAATCCAACCATTGCAATTGCCCCTTCTGTCGTGCCAACATAACGAGCCTTGTTAGCAGCACCCCTAGCACATAGGCTCATGGTTCCCATGCCTGATGAAAAAACCACTGCGGAAGTTAGTCAACCTCTTGGCTAGGAAACATGGAGTTGCTCAAGTCTCCAACGCGATCCCAATCAACGTAGCTCTAAACCGATGTTAGATTACCATTGCCCTCACATGCCTTGCACCGCTCTGTTGGTGATCCTTATCATTATTCTCGTAGTATTATACTTCTCTTTGTTCAAGCCCAAAGACCCCATAGTTTGCTCTATCTAGCAGGTAAGAATGGGAAGGTGTGTAAGTTTGAGGCGAGGAATGCATACCGGGCCAAGCTTCTAGCTAACTGCAACGCAAAAAATTGAAAGTGTAGGTCAGTTTGGCCACGACGATGAGTGAATGGGTTCCATTGCACCAACACATAGAGATGTATGTGCGAAGGTCTTAAGAATTCTAAGCGGCTCTCCTCTCCATGGATACGTTGCAAGGTCATGTTTTCAAGGTTGCATGCTCGAATCTGTACTCAATCAAACATTGCAATAGAGTCTTGAGATGGAAACAGCATCAAGGCAGGCCTAGTTCGTCTATGTTCCTTCAATAATTTTGTCGATTTTTTGCCTCATTTCGTTGATTGTGAGCCCATACTGTTGCCTGGATCCACATTTCTTCGTCTTCACCCAATCAAATGCAGCAACATCTTCTACTTTGCCTAGAAACGGTAGGTCAAATGATAGACATTGTATATGGATCAATGCATCAACGTTGTTACTGAGGACTATCTTTTTGGTCTACCACATTTCGAGTGGTAGCCTTATTGACGGCTGGTCACCTTGGAGAAGCTAAAGTCTTTTTGGAATTTTTTTGGTTTTCTATTCACGTGCTTTCGGCCGATTGTTTCTCCCCCTTTCTCTCCTTCTCTTTTCTTCTTCTTGTTCTCTCTCTCAGCTTCCAGGCAGGCCTTTTGAATGTATTCAACTTGTTCTCCTCTTAATTAAGGAGAGGTTTGGGGGAGGACGATTGGAGCAATTTCAATTGTTGGATTTGATTAAGAATTTTGAGCCATTAGATGATTTTGATACTCTCAAACATAAATTTCAACCATTTTTTAATCATCCTGTACCCGATCATTTCTCCCTTCTTCCTGCCCATCCTTCCACTATCTCAGAATTTCCTTGAATCGTGAAGGTTTTGTGATGTGAGAAGGCGTTGGAGTGTTGGTACGATATTGATCGCCACAGTTTCTTTACGACGATTGAGCAAGTTGAAATCGGTCTATACAAATTTTGAACCATTGGATTTTTTTTTTGCACTAAGATTCTATTTCAACCATTTCACGTGACAAGAATTTGTTCATTTTTCATGCTCTTTTCTCGATAATCTCTTTGCAGGAGAGCAGCATATAGCTTGGAGAGTGGACGAGGCATGAAAAAAAGCCCACAAGCAGTAGCACATTCTGAGTAGATGCACGTGGGCCGCTTTCGGTAATTGCACCTTATGTTTTGAGCAAGAATTTCAAAACTCTATGCTTCACCACCTTTTCAATGTTAATCTTCAGCCTTCAGCTTTCTCATTGTGGACTACAAAGTTCGTCTTCAATTGTACCATAACACATTCAGAATCGTGAAGGATTGTCAATTATCTGAATGATCCTTCATAGTGAATGGTTATTTTTTCGGAGATCTTTGGCCTACTTCAAAGACATATTCGTCAATGTCTCATATGATTCTAACTTATCAGGACAGATTCCAGACATGGGAGGTTGTTACAATTTAAGCAACAAATACTTTTTTGGAGACTCGAGTCTTAGGGAAATCCTAATGATTCCAAAAGAGGTAATCTTGAGTGAGCAAGTGGGGAGGAATGCACTGATGTGTTGAACTATGTGCGCTAACTTGATAAGAATTCTTTTGTTTGCGAACATTCAGAAGCTTCAATATTTGTGGCCCATTTGTACTGAAATGGCCCGTTTGGGCAAACACAGGAGGAGGCGTAAGGAGAAGCTGAGGGAGAAGGGGAAGCAAATGGAGGAGTGGAAGGCGAAGTAGTAGGGAGCAAGAGTGGAAGGCGAAGTAGTAGGGAGCAAAAGTGGAAGCGGAAGCCGACGAACGAGCTTTTTTTTAATAGAAGGGTAAAGGGCGGTGGAGAGAGTTCTAGAAGAGGATTTTATCCTCTCCCCAAATTTATCCCTCCCCCGGCCCCCCACCCTTCTAATACAATTTTTTTACCAACAAGGCCCTCATATATCCCTTAGTGTATTCATGGTCGTGCCCTCTTTCTTTTCACCCCTTTTCTTTTCTCCGTGACTAATCAATAGGGACTTCCCATCAATGTCACGGGGTGTATACTCACCAGATCAAAGTGCTAATTATGGTTCAAGAAGCAATGGAGTTGAGCAAGCTGTTGGAGGATTTACGGAAGTAACATTCCCATGCTGAGAAAATACTTGTCCTATTTCTACGGACTGCTTCGTTCCCCCGTACTCAGTTCGAGATGTAGCCGTGGTAGTCTCGCAGGTGGAAGGAGCTCCCCTAACATCGGACTTTTGGCCTCATGAATTTAGGACTTCCTTGAAAGTTGGCACTCTCCCAACGATGGACCTTGCATTTAGCACCATTTTCCAATCCTCCAACCCTTTGTGATATACCCTCCTAACATATAATTTGCTCATTCTGCAGCTCGTGCAAGACACTTTGTACGGGATGTGGAGGTTGCAATCGGTCCACCCGGTCTCTATCCGTGAAACAGGAGCGTGAGGATCGGGAAGTCAAGAGGTTGAGAGGGGGGAACGGGAACGCGTTGAAGGAGGCATTGGAAGGCGGGATGAAGTGCACGTAGATGTGAGGACTCAGGAGAGGCCAAGTCAAAATTCCAATTTAAATTGAAGTGATGGCTCCGACAGCAGAAATGAGGTCCCTGCCATTCATTAAATGTCCATCGTTTTTGTACACTTGCCCAACGATATACACGCCACAATTCCACTTCTCACCAGCTGCGATGGCTGAAGTTGATTGTTCTCCGTAGCTCTGCTTTTAGCTTTCCCTCATCACCCACCAGTTTCCATTGCAGCATTCAATCTGCTCTCATAGCATGCCCTTTACGGAGCCCCCTGTACACTAAATCATCAGTTGCAGAGTCGTCTTCCATGGCTTGCGGAAGGCAATGAGAGTGCAGAATTTCGTCGTATCACTCTTCCTTTAATGGGCTCCAAACAATCCCAACAGCACTTCAATCTGGACCTCTAGAACCTCGGCATGACCCGCAGCCAAGTCCGAGTGCAAATGGGCATGTGACTTTTTATGAACCTGCGGGAGGAGCGATGGAAGCGGAAACGGGGCAGTCCCCGACAGCGAGGGGAATCTGGTTGCTGCCTTCCTCGGACGAGGAGGAGGGAGGGGGGGAAGAGGAGGTGAGGCTGGTGTCTCCGAGTTTATCCCCAGTGGATTGGCGACATCGAGTGAGAAGGAACCTGGCTGCGTTGGAAGAATACAGCCTTTGCGTCATCATCCCTGCGCTTTTGTGCATGTTTGGTGGGTATCAAAGAGTTGAGCTCACTTTTTTTAAAAAACGTTTTCGTTCTTTTGAAGGAAGATGCCTCATCATGCTTGTGCTTTTCTGCATGTTTGGTGGGTATCACAAAATGCGAAGTTGACCTGTGTTTTGTTCTTTCGAAGGAAGAGAGAGAAATGCCACTTTCAAATTTGAACTAGAACCATTGTTCCAACAACAAACCATTAGCCAACACCCACAGGATGAGGCCTTATCATAGGAGTTCTATAAGTTATTTTTGACTCCCATACTAACTGCGATCACAGATAGAGGATCATCGGATAGAACTTCTTCCCAGACCAGCAAACATTCATATTGACTCAACAAGGCCATAAAGGAGGAGTTGCTCAATGCAGGCCTCGTAGGGCACTGAAATTCTCCATATGCACCACTAATCTGCTTTGTTAAGCAGTAGTATAACATAGCCTTATTGTGTGTGGATTACTGTGCACTCAACAAGCTCACCATCGAGGTCAGTTTTCTATGCCTAAGGCGAATTAATGTTCTTTTAGGTAAAGCTGAAGAGAGGATACCATCAGATTTGGACCATGAAGCAATTATTCACAAGTTGGCTTTCTGCATAGAGAAGGCCTTAGCTAGTGTGAGGTCCCAAATTTGCGGTGATACCCTTTGGATTTAGAGAGTACCAGCCATACATAACGAGAAGAAGCTGCAAGTTTTCAAGTGCCCCATGGACAAACGCGTTTGTGTTTTTGGATGACATCATCAAAGATCCACTTGGCATGAGCATCAACTTAGACCAGTCCTACACTTTTGAAGGAGAATCATTTGTACTTTCATGCTAAGTGGTTGAATATTTTTCTAGAGGAGGTCCAAACCTTAGTACATCATGAGTTGTGTTGGATTGTTCAAAGGTCAAGGATATCATCAAGTGGGATGGGTCTAGAATGCATAGAGAGTAGGCATGTTCATGGGGATTTGCCAAGCCTACCACATGCACATAAAAAACTTGTGCAAAGAGAGTAAGTTTCCATCACCAACTTGTTGCATGACAAAGAAGCAAACCATCATAAACCCTTTCAGCCTTTGATTTGTTGAAGGAAGTAGTTACTTCAGCTTCATGAGTGGTTCTAGCATTGTAGGACCAGCCTTTTGGTGTTCAAACTGATGTTAGTGTCTATGCCATCAATGCAGTTGCAGAGTAGGGTCATTTGATTATTTTTGAGGGCGAAAGTTAATACCACCCAACACTAGGCATTCTATGTGTGATAAAGGTCTCCTTGCCTATCGTGCATGCTCTCAAGTACATCTTGTTTGAGCAGGAGTTTACCTTGTAGATTGCACGCTAGGCGTTGAGGTGACCATAGATGATGCTTGCGACTTATGAAAGTGTGAGGCAAGGGTCATGATCGTTCTGATTGTAGTCATCTTTGCGCCTGGTGCAAAGATCTCTTCATAGTCCATTCCTTACACTTGGGCATATTTCTTGGCAACCCACTTGGCTTTGTATTTGTCAACTTCTCCATTTGAGTTGAGGTTGACTTTATAAATCATTTGCAACCTATGGGCTTTTTTTCTATAAATTTGTCAAAGTTCTTGATAAGAGCATTGTACTCTTCTTCCATTGCTTGTTGCCATTCCTAAAACTTGCAATGCTTCTTTGGATGAGGTTGGTTCTTCTTCAATTATTTTAGTCATGAATGTCCATCTTTCATGTTACTTCCAATTACGAGTGGATCTTTCAACATCGGTATTAGAACTCTCTGGTGTATCAGTGATGACTATTGTGATTGCTGTATTAATTGTATTCAGGATCTTTTCTTTGCCTTGCTTTGTGCCATGATTGTAGATTGAACACTCTCTGAGTGAGTTGGAAAATTACCAAAGGTAATCCTCTAAATAGTCGGAGTTATAGACAGTGCTATCGAGACTATTTGAGGTTGATGAACATATGATGTTGTCTCATCAATAATAACATCTCCATAAATGATAAGTTTTCTCTTGATCGGATCAAAGAGATAAATTTTCTCTAAAAATAATACTTTTTCTCTTGATTGGATCAAAGAGGTAGTATGTCTTTGATTCTTCGATATAGTTGGTGAAGACACATTTGATGGATTTTATATCCAACTTTGTCTTGAATATATCTCGAATGTATGTATATGCAAGAGAGTAAAAACATCTCAAATGACTTCCAGAGGCTTGACACTTGTGAAAGCTTCTTCTGGTGTTACATTCTACAAGATGGCTGTTGGACTTCTATTCATGAGATAGACTACAGTTTCACCCAATAAGGGTGGGGATCATTCTTTTTGTCCAGCATGCATCTGGTTGACTATGCTATATAAATTCTCTCTTTATGCCATGTTATTTGTAGAATTGATTGAACATTCTAACTTATATTCACCTCCATTGTCATATCGGAGGGTCTTTATGTACTTAAACGAGTTTTCTTTTCAAGAAAAGCTTTGTAATACTTTAAATTCATTGACAGAATCTCACTTGTGCTTAACAAAATACATTCAAGTCTTTTTGGAGTGATCGTCAATGAAGGTGATGAAATAACAAAAGATTTTCTCTTCTTGTTCTTTTTAGGTGCTGGTTTGAATGCAGGATGATGCGGAATTATGTTTGGTGAAGGGGCTTCAATCAATTAGGAGGTGATTTTGATAATGAAACTAAATAAATGAGAATGCCAAAACTTGCTTGTGATGTGACAGGTGCGTAGAGCATGAGATGTCATCACTTTTCCTTTATGTAGCACTTGAAAATTCGTTATGAATTAAAAGTTATGGCAATCAGAAGGTTTGCCAAACTTCGATCAAAAGAGAGTGCTCAAAATGGTGATGTGGTAAATAGGGCATATGCTGCAGTCCAAGTGTGCTTGTGTAGCACACATTGATTGAGTAGCACAAGGATGAGGTGGCACAGTGTGCCACCTGTCTGTTGAGGTGGCAGTTGATGTGACAATGTTTTGATGTGGACTGCCTACTTTGCCATGATGATGAGGCACTTTGCCAAGTGTCTTGTCTGCTGATTGGGTCATGTTGCCCTATGTACCTTATCTTTTTGTTGTGTGCCACGTGGCTTATTTGCCACGTTGGTTGTAGTCTCACTAGCTTGGATGAGCAACACTCAAGACAACTCTCGCCATTACTAGGCACCACCATCACACTCGTACTCATTAGTTGATGATGAAATACCTGTGTCATGGTAGAGCGGACAAGATCAATAGCTTTCTTGGAAATAGGCTTCAACTGGGGGACATTCACGTAGTAGAGGTTCAGCCAGCTTCAACCCAAAGATAGAATACCAACGCCAGAAATCATTGAACAAAGCTGCCAATCAGTTGGCTAAAGCGCTATGATAAAGGTGGTAAAGAACAGAGACTCGGGCCTCTACTTGATGAAAAAGCTTGCCAAATTGAATTTCAATGGTGATAAACAAAGAAGTTGCATAGAACGGGCTATTTTATTCAGCAGCAAGGATAGGATTTGCAGGAGACTTTGTCGGACTATTGAGCGCTGCTGGTTGTTGTAGAACATCGGAGAGGAGATGGAATTGTCATGTCAAATTGCGTCGTGAGAGTAGAGTTGCACCTTCTTGAAATCTTTGCAAAGACTTTGATACCTCACAACTCTCTTTCTCTGAATCTCTCTTGCCAAGAAAATACTCATATAGAGAATGAACCTCTATGATAACTTCAAGAAACATTTAACACTAAAAATGAGATCTGTGAAGTTTCAGATGTCAAATCTGGAAAACTTTGGGAAGCCAATCAGAGAGGAAGGAGAGATCCAAACAAAGAAATCAAGAATTGAAGAGATTGTCTCAAAGGAAGGGATTTTGTCTTGACAAAGCAAGGCCTTATCATTCTCTCAACAAGGTTACTATAGGCTCTAGATTGGGGGGAGAGAAGATTCACAACCAAGATTGTTAATTGTGAACTGTTTGACGAACATGATGAGTATATACATCTTACCCCTCATAGTTTGCCCCTATGCCCTTAGAGTCCTCTCTAGAATAGTGCAATTTACACTGTTCCGAACATTTCCTATGAATAAGACATAACATCATCTTTTCATACTCATTAGTTGCAATTTGCAATAGTAGGGACAAGAGCACCTAATTGTAACAACTGCACATATACATTACAAAGAAGACACTCTTTGTTCTATTCCATGTGATAGGCAATTTGAACAAAACAGACATATGAATTGATAAACTAGTTCCCATGATTGGCTATTGATATTTGAAGCTCACAAGAAGCACATATCTGCTCTTTCAAACCATGCTCCCATCCTAGCTCCTCTCTGTTACTTGCAAATGTTCTAAATTAAGGTATGCCAATATTACCCTTTCAGCATTTGTATTAGAGATGATAACTATGAGATGGGAGTTCAAGGGGCATGCTGCTGTAGAACATAATCAAGTGAAGACAGATCTTGGGTAGTAGAATTGAATTTACTGAGAAATAGCTACGATCAATTGCAAAAAAATTTCTGTGAGTCAAAATGGCATATGCATTTGTCTGTTGTGTATGTACTAGAGATATAATTGAAGCCATTCCTGATGTAGCTATTTGCTTTGTTGGTGGTGAACAGCTGCATCTGCATTGACTGCGGACTGGTATTCTACACAAATACTTATGCTGTCTGCGAACACCTCACTGCTTATTGAACCTTCCCCATGGTTTGTTGATGCCATAAACATTCAGGTATGTGACATTGCAAGCCCTTGGGTCCTTTCCTTTCTTTGGGAGTTTAGGTGTAGGGTCACCTTTAGGATGATTTGGAGCGTTGTGGTAAGAAATGCGAGTCAATAATTGATTGAAGGTCCACAATAGAAGGACAATTCCAGTGTCGACTATCTCCTCATATGTGCTGCATGTTCTTCGTCTAAAAATTCGGGGGGTGTAAGAGCGAAGCCTCAAAATAATATACAAGGAATGAACAAGAGGGAGGACAATTTCCTATGATACAATCTTCAGATGCATGAGAGGTATATAAATAAGCACCCCTTCCATGTTGCCCAAATGTAGTGGTCTTCATTCCTTACCCCTTCCATGTTCCCCAAATGTATGTGGTTTTTATCCCTTTCCCTCCCAACCTTGACCTCTTCCTAGATAACGATTATGATATAAAATATGCAAGAAGGTGACCCACACACTTGCCAGAGGGGGGATTTCCCAATTGTTCATTCTATAGAGCGGTTTAGAGCTGATAAACTCTAAATTAGCAAGATATTTTGAAATGCCCTTTCAATTACATTTAACAAAAGTATTAGCTTGCTTATTGTGATATTCAAAGAAAACTTTTTGTTGGCACACTCTATTGACTTTATAGCTGTGTGAGTTTATTATACTTCCTAAATTGTTTCTATTTGTAGAAATCCATCTTCCCAATCAGCTGTGATTGCTTAGAGCTCTTTTATAGACTTAATGAGATAATCTACATTGTAAAAACTATTATTGCTTCCATGTCTGTGTTCTGTCCTGTTTTGTTAGAAATGACCCAACAGAGGGTGTGCACAGCGGAAGACTGATAGTAATGCCCAGGAGCTCACACAGTGTGATGTGGGGTGTGGAATCACAAACTTCTTAACTTATGTGCATAGATGTGCAAGCCAGTAAATAGACAATGCTAAGAGACAAATATAGAAGCAACACTTTATATTTCCATCCGTCCAGAAACTAGGACAAGATACAATACCAAAAGGTTCTTCAACTACAAGCCTGGCACTTCTAGATCTCTGAGCCTGCATGCTCCACCTTGAGCATATGTAGACTCTCTGTCTAGATCCCTTCCACCTTGCTGTCCGGAAGCCAGCCTAGGTGGGCAGCCACTCTAGCTCAGTCTGCAGCTTCTCCTAGGTCACCTTGTCCTCCTGAATGTAGGCCTAAGGCTCCCCCTTTGCTGCTCCTGTCTGCTGTCGTGGGGGCTGCTCCAAGTGATGATGAATGAGGGCTGGAGGCCCTCCTTTTATAGGGCACAAGGCCCCCTTGAACGGACCAACCAGCCAGCCTCATCCTGGCTGACCAGACTGGCGGACCTGGTTGGCTGGTCCAACCAGCCCTTTATAAGGGCCTTTGGCAGCCCCTTTTGGGCTGCTGCCTTTGCCCATTCCTGCGCCTATTGCAGGCCTGTTTGCAGGCCTTATGCCTGCCCATAGACCCCCGCCATGCAGCTGTACTGCAGCCTACAGTTGCGCCACCTGTCCGCCATTATTCGGGGCCTGCTCCAGCCTGTACAGGCAGCCCTTGAGGCACCTTTGACAGGCTGATGTGCTGTCCTTTCCCTGTGAGGTGCTGCCTATGTGGCAGCCCCCTCCCTTGGGTGGTTTTTGGTTGGATTTGATGCATAGGGGGAAGGTCTGATTGACAGCGGTATGTAAGGGCTCCATGATGGATGCATCTTTGGCTTCCAGAGAGGGGAGGTTGTGGATGTTTGGAAGATCACATGTAGCCATTGTAGCAGTTATCTAGGTCTTATTAGAAGTGAATTTGGTCATAGATCTCAGGATGTGTAAGTAAATGGTTTATGGTATGGGTAGATGGTTTGTGGCTATAGAGAAGGCAAGGGATGTATGGTCAGATTGTGGTGGAAGGCTTGAGATATTGAAGTTTGAGATTTGGAGGTGATACTTTTTTCCGAGTTTGGAGAGGATCTCCTTTCTTCTCTGAGTGTCTCCCTCAGGCTTGAGGTGGCATTTTCATCCTCCACCTTGGTTTTTTATTAGCTCCTTTTGAGCTGTTTTTTCCCCTCATGCATAGCATGATGTATTCCCGCATTTGAGCTTGCTCTCGTGGTTTTCATTCATACTTAATGAAGTAATTTTCTTGAAAAAAAAAATAGTTTACTGGCTCAAAAAAGCCTCTATGGCTTGAAGCATGCACCCTGGGTATGGTATGTGAAGATACATCCATTTTTGACTTTCAGAACAGCCCAACTGAGGCCACTCTTTATGTTCAAAAGGTGCATCAGAATGTTTAATTCTGATTTTATATGTGGATGACATGCTTATCACTGGGCCAGATATGGAACAAATTGCAGATTTCAAGGCTGATTTACAGCAGTCTTTTGCCATGACAGATATGGGCCGGTTGCACTATTATTTGGGCATTCATTTTGCAGTCTTTTGCCATGACAGATATGGGCCAGTTGCACTATTATTTGGGCATTCATTTTGCATATGTTGAGGGGGTTTTAATGATGAGTCAGTCCAATTATATTGGACAGCTCCCTGATCTTTTCCAGTTCGAGGATTGCAAGCTAGTTTCTACTCCATCGGAGCTTGGCTTTTGTTTCTCCTCCGAGGATGGAAGTCCGTCATTTGATGCATCCCTTTATCAATAGGCTGTTGGTTGCTTCATATACCTTTGTCATACTGGCCTGATCTTGAGTATGCTATTTCCTAGCTCAGCAGTTACATGCACAAGCCTAGTACGTGGCATTGGCAAGCAGTGAAGCGGGTTTTTCGATACTTGAAGGTCATGCAGCATTTGGGTTTACTCTATGGTTCAGAGGCCCCACCTGTTTTGCATGCATTCACGGACGACGACTTGGCAGGATGTTACAACACTAGGGTGTTGCACAACGGTGATACGCCAAAAAAAAACTTAGACACCTACACCAATAACAGCAACCAAAGTAGTCTCCCGGAACCGTCAAGTCACATTCACGGAACTAAACCTCTCAGAAATTCTCTTTCTCACAAAATCCCAAATATAAAATACATTCTGGCAATTCACCCTCACTGGGCAGCTTCACATGAGTCCACTCATCAGCAACCACACAATAAATCAAAGACTAGTAGCTACCATGCTTAACAGAAAACACTTCCTCCATGTGGAAATCCTTAGGAAAAACTACCTCATCAACCATCGACCATAGATGCATCCAATTCCAGAGATAGATACATTGCTCATCTTTCACCACACAAGAACGATCGGGATTAGAAGCAAGTGGAAAAAAACTCCTGTAGATGGAGCATATACACCAGTACCCAGAGTAATTGTATCCAACCACAAGACTCGATTTGCGAGATGCAAACAGGTTACCCCGTAGAGCCTAGTTTATAGAGGTGGACCACCTTTGACGAGATTAAGTTAAACTCCTGCATGAGTTTTGCCCACCTAGCTTGGCGGCCTCTCAAGTCAGGTTGTTTACAAAAATGTTTCAGAGTATCATGATCAACGTCAACATAAAACTCTGACCCATATAAATAATGTCTTTATAGAGGTGGACCACCTTTGACGAGATTAAGTTAAACTCTTGCATGAGTTTTGCCCACCTAGCTTGGCGGCCTCTCAAGTCAGGTTGTTTACAAAAATGTTTCAGAGTATCATGATCAACGTCAACATAAAACTCTGACCCATATAAATAATGTTTTCAAAGCATGGATAATAGCATACAACTCTAATTCATCAGTTGGCGAATTTCGTTGAGAAGGAGAAAGCTTCTTGCTTTCAAAGGCTAATGGCCTTCCCTCTTGGAGCAGAACTGCTCCTACCGCAATGCCACTCGCATCAGTTTCAAGGAAAAACGGTTTCCGGGGATCAACTATTTTTAACACCGGTCCTGAGACCACAGCTTGTTTTATGGTGTTAAAACTCTCTTGTTGATCTTGTCCCCATATAAAAGGTACTTTATCTAAGGTCAGATCAATCAATGGCGATACTATTTCGGAATATCCTTTGATATGCCTTCGATAAAATTGGACAAATCCCAAGAATGATCGCAAAGCGGTCAATGAATAGGCCAAGTCAGTATCGCAGCCACTTTCTTTGGATCCATTTCTACTCCCTTAGGAGTAATAATGAATCCTAAATATTCAAGTCTTACCATACACAGTACAGATTTCTTTTTATTTACATAAAGACTTGCTTTTCTCAAAGTATTGAATACTATTCTTAAGTGTTCGTAATGCTCAGCAATACTTTTACTGAACACAAGAATATCGTCAATAAAATGTACCACAAACTTCTCGATATACGGACGTAGTAGATCGTTCATAAGCATGACGAATGTAGCTGGAGCATTGGTAAGTCTAAATGGCATTATCAAAAACTCATAATGTCCAAACGTGCTTCTAAAAGCGGTTTTATGCACATTCTCGGCTCTAATACGGATCTGATGGTAGTCACATTTAAGATCTATCTTACTGAAAATTACAGCCTCATGTAACACATCTAACAAATCATTGATTCGAGCCATCAGATACCTGTGCTTAATAGTGATATTATTCAATGCTCTGTAATCTATACAAAGGCGAAAAGTATGATCTTTCTTTTTTTCTAATATCACTGGCGAAGAAAAAGGTGAGAAATTGGGTTAAATCTGCCCTAGCTTGAGGTATTCTTTCAGTTGTCTTCGTACCTCCGCTTCTTCGGTAAAACTTAATCTATAGGGAGGTCTATTTACAGGTTTTGCCCTCGGGATTAGTTCAATCCTATGCTGAACATTCCACTCTGGAGGTAATCCATAAGGTAACTCATCCCTAAAACAATCAGAGAACTCCTTTGCTATTTGATCAGCCAGCTTGGCCATCTCTCCATTTTGGGTAACATGAGTGCTAGCCGAAGAACCATCAATCGGCTCTACCGATGCCGTACAAAGAAACAAAAACTCTTCTTGAGCTTTTCGAACTTCCATTACGGAAACCAACGGTCCTTGAGGTATATCTTTTTCACCTCGTAAGACATACATCACATCATTCATCTTGAATTGATAAATGTGCTTTTTCCAATCTATGGTTGGATTCTTCCTAAAATGCCAAGCCTTACCTACGGCTATATGTGCGTGAGCAAGCTTTGTCATTTCAAAATCAAGCTTCTCTATATAGTCATGAATTCGAAGTTTCAACTGGGTAATCCTTTGGTCCCATACTTCAATTGAACTTTCGTCCGCCATTCTGACTGTATATGCATAGTCAGATGGACTAGTCTTTAATTTCAGCCTTTTTACAAGCTTGGAGTTAATTACATTGTGCGTTGACGTTGAGTCAAACAACATAATGACATCATAATTGGCTACTTGTCCTTTCATCTTAATTAACTCCGTATTGTTAAAGGTTGTATACCCCGTTGCTGCGGGCTTTGACAGGACATTATCAGGTGCACTAGTTACTAACTTAGCAACAGACACATAATAAAACAAGTACTGACCTTTGAGAAGATTCCGCTAGTTGAATCTGCATCTGTTCTGCTTTGGGACTTTCCTCCATTTCCACGTCGCATTTTGAGATCACCATCTCAGCCATCCGACGATCCTTGTTTCGTGGACAATCTTTCCACTGATGAGGATGAAGGCATCCAAAACACAAGCCTTCTCTCCTCGCTTTTTCTCTTTGCTCTGGGTTCAAAGAAGACTTCGACCAAGCCCGGGTCGCCATTGGTGTTACTTTTCTTTTCATTCCAATGGTGGTATTTGGTTTAGGAGTCTCAACTGGCTTCGCCTGCTTGGCTTGACCACTAGGCTGTGAGGCACTCTCTTTGCTAATCCACTTCTTCTTAAACCCAGTTTTCTTCGAGTACTCATACCGAGTCCCAACCTGCACAAACCCACTTGGTCAGTTCCCTTTAGCATCCTCATAGTTCAGGGCTATGGCAATTGCTTCATCTAGCGTGTTCGCATACTTAGCTCGAACTTTCATCTTGATCCGATCATTCAGTCTAAAGATAAAATCTTTTACTTGGATTGATTGACGTAGAGGTACATAAACTTTCATCACACTTTCTCTGAACTTATCAGTGTATTCTGCCACTGATAAATTTCTCTGAAGAAGGTTTCAATACTGATCCCAAGCTCGAGACGCTTTGTTAGGAGGTAAGAAGTGTTTTCTAAATTGTTTTTTAAACTCCTCCCAAGTAGTGGATGCCACTCCATCTTTCTGTTGTTTTATCCACCACCGATCCGCTGCCTCATTAAACATATGGGTGGCCTCGTGGATTTTCTTCATATCATTCCTGATTTCACAAATGGCAAAGGCCTCGTCCCATTTGTGTAATCAGGTCTCTATGATACGGTCAGACATCCGACCAGAATACTATAATTGGCAATATTGGGCACCTTAGCCCTTCTAGGCTCGACTGCCTGAACACTGGTTTCAGGCTCCATTGGAGATTTACCTTTCTCTTCACGAGATGGTCTAGTAGACATACTATGAACCATTTTCCTGAGCTCAGATTTCCCTATATTTGCTTGTAACTGTTGCGCTAAAATCTGTTGCAAGGCATCCTCTAATAATGCAATTCTACCAGATAGTGTATGACTTGCTGGGCGTGACACTTGCGGGGTCGGCCGGACTCCTGACTCTACGGGATCCATCCTAGAAGCTTCTTCTTCAACTTCCATTTAGATTGATGGGTGTGTTTAAAAAAAGAAAAAAGAAAAAAAAAAGGAATAAAACACTGCCTAAAACTCTATTCACAAACTGCTTTTTCAATCTCAACCACAAAAGGTGTCTAAACAGGCGTAACCACTAACTGAAAATAGCT